>NW_015151252.1:308287-318681 GCF_000732505.1 Cyprinodon variegatus | reverse complement strand
TTTTGACTTCGTGTGGACGGGGCCTAAGAAAACATGCACACAGAGAGCAACAGTGCAGCTCAATGTGTGCCTCTGTTTTGATGTGATGGCAAGACACTCAAATTTATTCCTGCTTGATTTTTTTTTTTTTTATATTCAACAACCATATGCTGGACTCAGGTTGGACGCTTGACTTTTTATGTTAGAATTCAACCTAAGATTGCACAGCATTAGATAAAGTGTAAATATAAACCACCAATGAATAACAGCATATAACATACATATATATATATATATATTTTTTTTTTTAATAGAGCTTGGGTAAAACAATTCAAAGCAATTAGATGTACTTCTTTTGAAATGTTTTGAATTTGAAGAGGTTGTATTATAAAAAGAAAGGTTGCAGTTAGCATGCCTGTTTAAATTGTCATTCATCCTGGCCGTGGCACCCACAAAATAAGCTTTTAACCAGGCTTTGTTCAGTTTCTCTGAAGATATTTCCATATCTATCTAGGAGTCTTTGTCAATTCTCTAGGCTCGCTCTACAACTTTTTGTATTTGGAATGATGCTCTTTGATAGGTGTTGTAAAATCTTCAGAAAAACTGAGCAAAACTGAGTTTTCATTTTTATCAAAACAACACAAAATGTTTCCCTCTTGGATTATTGGAGCCTCAAATTTGAGACCTTCTTAATGCTTTAAAGTTCTGGGCTACATCATGCTTTTTCAGGCTCAACATAAGGCACGGTTACATCTGGTTAAAAATCTATCCATTAGCTGATTAGATTTTGTAGGATTCAATTTCCGCGACCTTGACACATACGTCTTTGTGCTTTTACGTGATGATCTGTAAATTTTTGACGAATGAGTCTACAAATTACATTTCAGACGACCTCTACACTGAATCTGAGAGGAACATCAGCAAGTCATGGTGTGCATGTGTTTTTTTACATGACCCGACTGTTTGTGTTGTTCTCTTGTAAGGCATCTCAATAATTCATTGTTTTAACATGTTTAATTCACAGCACACAGACTGATAACACACAGTTTTCCCAAACGATGCAGAGAAAGAATTGGCAGGAAATAATGTGCTAATCTTTCAGTAACCTAAACAGTTTGACTAATGATGTAAACAACAAAATGCATGGAAATACGTAAACAGGGAAGATAAGCTATTAATGCCAAGAGTGGGATTTCCTACTCGGCTTATCTTTTATTATCCATGTCCCAATAGAAGAAGTCAAACATACTGTCTTACCTACATTTTTAGCTTTAGGTTTTTCGTTTCACTTATCCGTGAAATAAATGATTATAATATATTATAAATTATTGAAACACAATGCAAACCTCTTCAATATAAAGATTCTTTTTGATTTGGTGAACCATTAACTATTTTCTTGTCCTCTTTGTTTCCATGTCATCCTGACCCCACTGCTGTGCTTGCCTGAGATAATAAGAGGATTACGATAAAGGCGCAAAAAGCTCTTGTGATTCCTTTAGCAGGACTCATTGGGCTACGATGTAGGCAAAAGAGAAATCTTGTCAGAGAAACACTGATACCAAAGCTGAGTGAAGGGTATTGTAGAGATTCACTTTAGAGGCAGAACAAAGGTGAAAGCTCTGATTACAAGTACCTCCAATTTTCTTTCTCATATTGCAGCATTGTTCTTTAGAGGGTATAAGGGAGGGAACCCTTATACATCTTATTCATACAAAGCAAAAGCTCGTACTCTGATGAACCTCCCCCAAAGAGTGATGCTTCTTTCTATCCGTGCTCTCTCCCAGAGACAAGATGCTTTTTTCCTCGCAGTTTGGATGGTATTTTTATGGTTTACTCTAAATGTGTCCATATCTGAATAGAAAATTAAAAAAATAATTACCTCACAAATGTATCTACATGTTTTTTTTCTTTAATTAAATTAAAGATTTGTAAACAAAACCATTAAAGATGTGTTTTTCATTCTGTAGCAACAGCATTCAAGCTGCAGATTCGGGGTCTTTACTAAATAATGAGAAATCATGTCAAATGTTGCATGAGGTCATTTATAAACAAACAGTGGGGGTTCTTTATTAGAGGGGCCAGGATGGGGCCAGTGTTTTTTCATGGGGCCACAGAACAAAATTAATAAAAGAACAGAGCAATACTATACCAGGCTGTACCGTATCACCATTACTTATAAAGCACTTTATAATAACAAATATCATCACAGTGCTGTATATACAACCTTAAATAATAGTCAAATTAAAATAGACAAGTAAAGCATAGACAATATTAGATTAAATAGGTCCAGGGGACCAGTGTATTTCTGTGCAAGAACCAGGACTACTGAAAAAACTGATGACTCCTGTCCAGGACCGCCCACATTTATAAATCCCATTCATCATATTTTTTTTAACCTATGCCCAGATTTTACTCCCATTAACGTGGAATCTGTTGAGAAGTAACCCTAACAAAGAAAGAACATAGAAGGATTCAATCAAATCAAAAGTAAGTCATCAGAAAATGCAGACAAATTGGAGAAACAGTAGGGTGAAAAGGTATTTGCCAACTAATGAATTGCGTTCCAAAGTTAATGAATATAGTTTTTTATTTTATTTTAAGGAATTTAATGTACTGAAGAAACAAAACCAAAACAGGATCAAAACCAATCTTGCCCTGAGTGTGGCCCCTAAGCATAATTACATTTTTGATAGCACCATCTGCCATACTTTTCAAAAATGGCATTTTGCTGGATTCATGTATGTCTAGGTAATAATGGATTCTGCTCATCACAGTGAAGACAAGCGTCTTTCTTGGGGTTTGTAGGAAACAATGAACATTTCATAAATAGTGAGTACTCTATAGTGCCAAAAGCAATGTGTATTCATATATACAGGTATATGCCTGTACTGGGCTTTGGAGGGTTTAATAAAGGCCTGATATAGGACCTTCAATTTGACCACAATTGAGGACTTTCATTCTGTTCTTTTTTTTTTTTTTTCATTTAACACTATATTGTGAGCTTTGTATAATTTTTCCTGTAGCATAACCAATGTCAGCTGGAATATATGTGACCTTTGTGTTGGCTGCAATTTCTCCCTATGGAGTTTCTGGTTAGGAACAGAATTCATGGCTCACTCAATTACAGCAAAATTGTCCAGGTCCTGTCGCAGCAAGGCAAACAGAAGAGGCCATAGGAGAAATTGACAGCCAAGTAATTACTCTGATTTGTAACAATCATTTTGGGCAGGAAAACCTTTAATAAACCCATCTCTCTTTTGCCGAGTGAAAAATCAGTTTATTTCCTGTATGTAAAGTGTTACTTTTCTTGTTGTTGTTTTTTTACAATACAGAAAAACAAACAAAAAGTATAATTTAAATGACAGGAAGTCAATTAAATATTTAAATGAACATTTTAGAAACACATTTCATTGTACATGCAAGATATAGTGCTCTCTCTCCATAATATCAGGTCAGATTATCAGCTTTCCCAGTTGGACAGAGAATAAGAATGCCCCCTGAGATAAAATATTTTCACTGTATTTCACTGTATTCACTGTTAGAGCTGGCTGAGCAACTCTGGGTTTAGAATCTAAAATGCCTAATGGATATATGCTCCAAAAATTTTTAGTCTTTGTTTTTTAGCACTTTTGACTGTTTCAATTGTCATGATCTGCCCTTAATTGTTCATTTCACTCAGATTATTGTTTTGTGTTTGGGGTCGGTTCTGTTAGTTTTAGGTAGTTCCATGGTTTATGTCCAGTTTCCTGGCAGCCAGCTGGTTGAGAGGGTTTTCGTGTCTGTCTTGTCTTCTAATCCTGTTCTGGTCCTTCTCCGTGGAGCCCTCAGGATTTTGGCTCAGAAGTTTTATTCCAGTAAGTCTGCCTCCAAGGAGGAGACTAGTTTAAAGTCCTGCTGAAATCCTGGTACAACGTCTTGTCTCTGTCCCTCAACCCCTGAGCCTGCCTGTCTGCATCTGTGCGTGTCTGTCCGGGGACGCTTCTGTACCCGTTCTGATTATGACCCTACCTAAGCACTCTGAGAACTCTCAGAACCCTGTTTAACGATGCACCTCTAGAGATGTGAATATGTGAATATTGCGTATTTCCTTTAAATAGACCAAATTTAAAAACAATTTTATTGTTGAAATCCTGGAAGGTGAGACACTCTCCTTTTATACAGAATCTGTGGCTTTCCTCAAAAATCCCTTTTGTTTTTTGTTTTTTCCCCTGTCAAAGCTTCTTCTTAACAGTTTCTTTAACAGCACTTTTAATAAAGAGTTGCTTGGTTCGCCTTAGGCGGATGGTCTCCTTGGATAGTCTTTTTAGTATGGCTCACCAGAACTCTGCTACGGCTAAAAAATACCGGTCTGAGTATGCAAGTCCTGCCTATAACAGAGAGAAAGCGACTGCTTTTATCTATAGGATTTATTGGCATATATGTCATATGAAATGGTTTAACTCCTGACAATTTCTCAAGGTGCAACCACAGACACACTTGATAGTCTTTCTCTCTGTCATAATATTTTTAGGAATGCTGCATTTGTCTTATCTAGAGTGAGAAATGCTGGATTACTTGTTGCCCCGCTTGCTGCTTATTTCAAACAACCGAATGTGATTGCTTCCTAAATAAAGAGCGGTCGAATAGGGAAATTATATACAAATCCCTCTATGCCAGTGTAGAAACAATCAGTGCTGTTTGGCAACCTGTTTGATGAATAAAAATAATTCCACCAGTTTTCTATAAAAGGAAACTGTATGTGTAGGATCTAATTTATTCTCATGGGACATACTGTAAAGGTGGAAGTTGATTTATAGTCCCTTTTGCATATGTCTATTCTCAAGCTTTGGGTTGGTGTACTTTCAAAACACTCTCCAGGAATTCTGCATCTTATGATTTTAAGAGGGCAAAAAAACTAAGGTTGAGTTGTCATCCTTTTTTTTAACTTTTTAAATAACCTCACTTCTTCTTTTCTGTACTTCAGTAAAAACATGATTATTCATGAACCAGCTGGGTGGAATGGGCTTTAATGAAATGTTTTAACCCAGAGTGTTGATCCAAATCTGGAGGCTTACCTGAGCTCAGTGTAGTTCAGCTCCACTGCTTGAATCCTACCCCCCAAAATCAAACAGCACAATCCATTGTTTGAGGATTAGAGGTAAAGGTTTTTGAGCGGTGTGTTCCATTTCCTCCACATCAGAGGTAAGGGACAGGGGGTGGGATTGGGGGTGGTTGGTGTGGGGGTTTGGGGGGGGAGATGGGTGTCTGGATCAGGCGACTGCAACCAAGATACCGTGTAGGGTAAAGACTGACCTCCATGCACGCTTCTCTGATAATCTTGTTTAGTCAAGTAAATAGCATGGAGCATGAAATTAGAACATGCAGGAATGTACATTACATGTTGTGATCTTCCTTGATTTTTGGATTTATATGGAAGGAATTTGATGTTTAACTCACTTTTCCATTTAATTTTCACGAAGATATAAAAAACGGCATAATTTTATAGTTTTGATGATTTGTAAAAAGATTATTTACTCAACGTTGCCACACATTTCTAGTCACATTTATTCCAAAGTTGTCTATACCTGATATGTAATCTACTGAGAAAACTACTTGGGCATATGTGATAACACTATGCCTCCTAATACCCCCTTCCAAAACAGAAGGAAACCCAAAACCAAACATAGAAATGGTTTAAGAAGACAAGCTTGTTAGAAAAAAAAAAAAAAAGTTGAAGTTTGATTTCCAAGGACTAGCAATGGTGTTTTCCTCCCAGAACCTATGAATATTGCAGCAGCATCCACCAATACAAAACTCTGAGCCACTGGCTTGTTAAACACCTACTGAGATGATGTCGGTTAAGGGTTAAGAACAGGCGTGGAAAACCCTCTCTCCTTTCTGCTATTAGGCTGTTGAGTTATAATGGTGCAATCACTGGAATCAGATGTACTTGAGTAGGGACACATCTAAAACATGAAGGACAGTGGGCCCCAAGGAACAGCCTTAAGCATCTCTGATCTAAGATATGAATTAAACCAGATATTTAATCACAGCACATGAAAAGCCACAAATGCTTTTTCTGAGAAAATAGTTTTCTCGTTCTTTCTTTAAATTTTCAGAATAAAAGTTTTTCGCTGAAGGTTTTAACTCTGTTTAGAATATTTTTTGTGCTTCCTGGTTGCTGTTGCTCCGATATTGAAATATAATATTCTTTTCTTGCCATGTCAAATCTTGTTTTTTGTGTTGCTTTAGGGAAACTGTCTTCTTCCTCTCTGAGTTTTGTCCCACCCAAGGTCAAAACAAGGTCTTTTCCTTTTGTCCTGGGATTAATGGGCATATTTCACACCAAAATACAATAGTTTGCAGAGCAGAGAACCAAAATCATTTAAAAAGCGTATCATGGGTGGACGCTACCATGCTGTGTATGAATGTATAAACAAATGAAGGTGGCTCCTGGAGCTGCACATTGTATTCCAGGAAAAATAAAAAATGATTAGGTCCACAATCCTCTGCTTAATATGATTACTAAACAGGAAATGGATTTTTATACTAAGTATCAAAATATTCAATATCAGTTATATCTGTCCTTGCTTAGGTTGTAAAGACGCCTTGTCACCAGCATCTATGTTAGCATGCATCGTGGCTTGGGGATTATGAAAGGCATATTCTGGCTTAAACATGCTGGATCTCTTACAGCTGGAACAATGCCTTGGTTGGAGAGATGCTATACTGTATATTCAATAATAGTGCTGCTCTCAGAACAAGTCTGTCAGAACAGACAGTGCTCCACAATTGAGTTGTTTAAAGCTTTCTATTAACGAAAGCCACCAAATAATTATTTAAGTTGCCTCTTTTCGTCAATTCTGTTTTTCTATTATATTCATTTCAGTTTAATGTTTTCTTTTAATGTTTTTTCTTGATGGCAAATTGTTGTGAAATGCAAATGTTGTGAAGCCCAGCATTAGCAAATGCCTATATGTTATTTTTTCTTTCTTATCCTGCATTGCTCTGTTTATGGAAACCCAGGATACAAGGCTGAGGGAGCGCAGGGACAAACAATCATAACTCAATTAATTATAAATCAATTCACAAAATGAAACCTTTTATTCAAATGAAACTTATCTGAGACGTTGTGTATCGCAGGCGCTCTGATACAGAGTGAAGGAGCTTTTAAAGACTTCTACACTTGCAATACAAACTCAAAACCTGCGCCTAAAAAGTTAAAGAAGGCAATTTTATGTCTAGCAACACTTATTACACCAAAACACAGTAGAACTTGCAAGACTTGAATACGTTTTGTCATCCTATTATGTTTTAAACAGAATCACCCTTTTTTGGTCCATGAACAAGGTTAATGTCATGTGTGACAAATACCAAGTTATTAGGTTATATAATTAATACTGCTGAAGGAGGTGGTCCCCAATCTGTCCTCATCACTTTCCCGCCATCTAATTTTCCTTTCTGTCGCAACCCTCCATCGCCACAACTTCTACAGCCTCCACCCATTAGTCACATGCATGCATCGCCATGTCAACCAACAAAATCCTTCTCCAGAGCCCGGTTGGTCCAGGACAAAAACAACATGCATGCAAGTACTAAAACAGATCTATATTTATGAAAAATGAGCCATGCATGCACAAAGACGCAAAGATTAGCCAAAGGAGTGCAGGGTCACGGATTGCAGTCCCTTTACATCAGGTTCTGAATATTAATGTGAACAGATAAGCAGCCGTGACAATCTCTTTAGGAGCCTACCATTTTGTTGTTGGCATGTCTGGTTAATGTATGCGAATCTTTAGCTCCAATATATGCAAATGACGCTCACAGTGGTTTGTTGGTTCCAGTATGACAGAGTTGCATTTTTATTTAGTTCTTTAATAAATATCTGGATGAAAAATAGCCGCGATGAGAATAAAAAAGAAACACCTCTTCACCTGTCCAGAAAGGGGCAGCAGCTGTGCTTAGCGCCCCCTTCTGGGCACACTTCTCGTTCATGTGCACCTGTCTCCGCTCTAATTGAGTCCAGTTATTTTAAAAAGATTATAATCACTGTTGTGACAGATCAGAACTTAAAAATTGACATTAATGAATATGCCCACCAGCCATAGGTCAAGAATAGCTTTCTTAGAAAAAAAAAATCCTGATCCCCAGTGGCTGCTCCTCATGAAGAAGACATCTTTTGTTATATACGGAGTGATGCATTCAAAAGTCAAAGCCTGCATAAAGAAGCGACATGCACCGCATGACATTAATCAGGCTCGATTAGAGATGGCGCCGCTTGCCTCTTTACTCCTCTCTTAGCTCCCCTTGGCTTCTCTCATCCATTGCTGCCTCACCCCTGACCCCTGCCCTCCTCTTCCTCCAACCCTCATCGTCTACCAAATCCTTTAATCTGGTCTACTTCGGTGACCCTTTCCTTTATTCTGACGACGGGTACTAGTCTGCGCCCATGCCCCATGAAATCTGTTGGTCAGCGCTCCAAGCTAAGCTACTCCCCTCTGGGGAAGGAGGAAAAAAAGGAAGCAGGAAAGGCAGCTTATAGATGAAGCACAAGTAATCAAGAAAGATTAAAGCACAGACTGAACAAGAAAGAATGCTGCTATTTTTTAAATCGCCGCTTTTTAGGATTGCTCTGTTTTTATGGAATTTTTTGCCTCCCTCCTGTTGCATTTATTATTTATTTCAGTTATACATTCTTATGTGATAGTTTGATTGACAGCAACTGCAGAAATCAAACCCCACCTGGTTTAAAGTTGGTCAAAATGGGCATTAGCTGATTTAAAGTCATAGTCTAATACATCTGTACAGTGTATGCTTGTAATCTCGATAAACATTAGAGTGCAGAAAAATACACAGTTATTTTCCTGTGTTTTTTAATGGACCACTACATATTTATCTCTCATTTTGATAATTGGGTTGGGTTTAAGGCTGCAGAGACTATCATTGTTCATATTAAATTTAGAATCCCTTTAGTGCTGATATATAAAATGTTTAATATTGCCCATCTATCATAGGTTCCTCAGGGCTTAGTTATTCTTTCATCCAACCCTTATTAAGGTGGCTTAAAGACCTCAAACCTCAGACGGATAGCTTAGCATGTTCATTGTTTTTGAAAAGACAACAAGACAACAGTGAGGTTCATTTTATGGGGCTGCTTACAAAACCTTATTAGGGGAGTCACATGACTGCCTCTCTTTCACCACGAAAGTCATCGTTAACGCAGATTAATTAGATCAGCAAAATGTTCTGATCATTTCATGTTCTGATTAAAAATTTTACAAGCTGTGAATATAAAAAAAGCTCTTTCTTTTGTACTGTAAGCTAATTGCAGCCCTATGGCTTGTCTAAGGTGTGGCTGATATGATATGCAATCAGCAGACCTACAGTAGGCATCAGAAGTTCAGTCTCCAATGAGATTGGAGACTGATTTTTACAGATGTCTCGCTGTCCTAAAATTCCAATTTTCTCAGTTGTGCAGGTTGATCTTTCAGCTTTAGCTGACCTTGGAGGACATTCGTCCTCCTGCCTATGTTCAAATCTCTGGTCTTTCTGCACTGGGTTTGCCTTTTCTTTTCATTTATGCATGGGTTCACTACGAGAACTCCCACAGTCCAAAAACATAATTGTTGGAGACTCTTATTGGCATCTTATTGGCATGCAAATCTAGAGGGGCAAGGGGGCCTGGAGGGGGAATGGCCACCCTTAGCCAATCACTGTCCACCCCTACGAAGTGATTTGTTGTTTCCCCTGGAATTTAATGATAACCCTGGTATAGTAACCAAAAACATAATACAAAAATGCAGCAAAAAAAATCATGGAGTCTTCTGTAAAGATTAAGAACATTGCTCAAACCATTTTTTATACATTATGTACAACAATAAATTTATTAAATTACAACTAAAAACATGCATGTAGCTTTATCAGCAGGTACCCTGATAAAAATTAGGGCTTGGCAATTAATTGCATTTGTAATATAATCGCAACTTAACAAAGCACAATTTTTAAATCTCAGAGGCACTTAATTTTTTGTCATATTATATTTAACAAAAGTAAGTTGCTAAATTTCTTAGTTAAGCTCTTTAGGTGGAAGTACAGTAACATGCTTTAAGTGGTTTTGTAACCACACAGAAGGTAAGAGGGAGCTGCAGTATGTAGAATTTAGTACTTTTTTACACAAATGTTACAATAAAGTCCTGAAAAAATGGTTTCTGGACAAGCAAGCTTTCAAAGTCATTAAAAGGACTTAAACTCTGTAGTAAATGTTACATGACTGTGCTTAGTGCAGATTAAATATAGGAAAATAAGAAATAAAATTGCAATTCCAATATTTGTTTAAAACAATCACAGTCTTCATTTTCGGCAAAATCGTTCAGCTCTAATGAAAATCTGGTTTGTCTTCAGCGAGTTATTTGGAAAATATAGATGCTGTGCGTGTT
>NW_015151252.1:259522-305591 GCF_000732505.1 Cyprinodon variegatus | reverse complement strand
AACGCGGTCGAGCAGCAAAAATTCAATTTTTCCATCTGGAGCAGCAGCGCGTTTGCGGCGCGTCAGATGCTCGCGCTCGCGCCCGACGCGCTTCTTCAGCTGCTCAGACGCGCTGCGCCTGCTGCTCAAAACGCGCGTCAACCATTGACTTTGCATGTAAACTCGCTGCTTCTGTCGCGCCAGCTGCGGTGTGAACGCAGCATTAGTCATTCGTTGTGTTCGCCTGTCTGCTAAGCTCAAAACAACCGCGCCTGGCTTGACGGAGAAACCAGGAGAACAGCTGTGCATATTTATGACAGTGCACTTTTACTTTCGCCCTCTGGGGGGAGCCTCGCTGGTTGTATAGTGTACCTTTAACTTCTTCTATGACATCACAGACAATTTGTCTTAAAACTGGTATTTGTCCTTTATTTTATACATTATTTTAACTTGATCTCATTGAAGACTGGGGTCCTTATTATTGAGATCAGGTTGCTTCTGAAGAAGATCTATTTTTTTTTATCCAGAACTTTATTGAAAAGTTGCAAATTACAAAACATTGACAAAAAAAAAAAAAAAAAAAAAATCACAAGATATAGAACAGTATCTCCAAAATAAGTGTTCAATGATGGAGTGCAGTTAGAATTAAGATATAACATACTTTAACTTAAATAAATAACGGAAGAGATTTAAACACAAAAAAATAAATAAATAAAAAGGAAGATATATTACATTTCTCCAATTACTTCCTGAATTACGTTAACAGTGTGTATACATTTTTTATTGTTTATTCTTTGGATACAACTGAAGTAATTTTTTTAATCATTTTCAAACACAGGGAAGAAATGTCGACCTTTGGAAAATTAGGTTTTTGTGCATGTGGAATTTTGCATTTAGAATAATCAAGTTAACCAAGAGTTGCATTTTCCTATCATTATTAGTATGGTGTCTATCCTCTGATCTATCTATCCTCTGGTCGCACCTGCCGGTGTGACGTCACCAGCTACACCTGAATTTCTTCCTAGCTGGGCTCAGTAGTGGGCGTGGCCAGCGGCTTCCACTGAGCGCACCAGCGCCTTTCCAACACATCAGCGCGTTTCAGTCCTTCGTCTCTCCGTGTATTTCGTTTCTGCGCTCCGAACCGAAATGATCCATCTGAGGGCGACTAGTTACTGTCAATTTTCTACGATAATTTAAACCTTAAGAGGAAAAAAAGAGAAGGTTTTCATCTCAGGACAGGCTCGGAGGGAGCAGGGCACAGAGGGTTATTGGAGAGCGAGGTTGTTCGGATTATTACAGCTTAGGACAGCGGACACTATCCTTAGCAGAAGAGGACGGTGCTTTGACTTACTTTCATGCGCAGTTTATGTCCGGCATATTTAAAAAAAAAAAAAAAAATAGTTTTCCTCGCTTTTGTAGTGGAATATGATCCCCCTACGGATGCACGCACTTCTGAGCGCTTTGTGCAGACAGTAGCTGGTGAAACCACTAACCTGTAGGAGGATAACAAACTAAAACGCGATTTGTTTTTTGTTTTTTGTTTTTATTGGAAAAACCTATTTGAGTAACTCTGCGAGTCTAAAAGCTGCAGCAGGATGCATCGTTGAAACGATCTCGTTGTTGAAATCGGATCTGCTGCGCCTTCGGGGATGAGAGACAGGATGACCCTCAGCGGCGCTGCGCTGCTTCTTGTCCCGATGTGCTGCCTGATGTCCGGGACCTGCCTGTCAGCAACTCTTAGTGGACTTAGAGGTGAGTAAAGTCTAGAGCAAGTGAACTGTGACAATCGCAGGAGTATTTCTCTGTGCACTTCTCATTTGTGACATCTATCCAGCGCGCCAACAGAAGAGGGAACCACCTGGAACTTTATGGAGTCCCTGGGTTTTTTATTTATGTGCTTATTTATTCAACATGTTCCCTCTCTGATGTGAACAAAATAATGCATGACATACTTTGTTCCCTAACCTTTTGTGTTGATTTTGTATCCATCCTCTGCACCCCGGGTTTTACGCACGCCAAAGCGCAGAGCCAAGCGGCTGCCTCCAGTCTTTGTTGGAGGAGTTGATAAATGGAGGTTTTTGGCAAAGAAAGCAGGTGCCAGACTTGTTCTGCTTCAACCCCGACAACAAGTGAGCTGGCTGAGTGGAAAGAGACTCCGGGCTGCAACGCTGGTTGATCCAAACACGCGCTGGGCTTTGAATTTAAAGGACCAGTTCGGTCAAATGAGTTTTTCTGTATTTTAGAAATGTATTCTGGCTTTGCATGAAATGGCAAAGGTCAGTTTCTGCCGCTTTGTAAGCTGGTAGGGGATTTATTATTTTGCTCATGCTCAGCCAGTCATATAAATCTCTTTTATATTGCTTTGAGTATAGATGAATGGATAAGAAAAGCCCAACAAATTTAATCTTTGTGTTTGCGTAATCAACAGATGTGCAGGGCTTTTATTTTCTCCAAGAGGTCTGGTGAAAAAAACAGTAACAAAAAAAAGCCTTAGCCACAAGCTTGCGTCTATTTTGTGATCCTATTTTGGCATTTGATTAGGATTTTGCTTTCTTTGAACTCCAAACCCTCCAAAAATCTGTGTAAATCTTAATCTCTTATACTAAAGTTGATCCCTGACTGTTTAGTCCAACTTCTTTCTCTCTCCCCCATGTGATGGTGCTTACATCTCGGCACAGTAGGCAGAAAAAGATTTAGAGGCTGCGTCACTCTGTCCCTTGACCGTTAGTCTGTGCTCAGATCACCTGATGGCATTAAAGGGCTTTACTCCCTCTAGCTTTATTCTGCAGCAGCTACGTTTTTGCTCTCAAACTCTTTATAATTCCAACTGAAGTAATGCAGTGTTTCAAACTTTAGATACTGTTTTCAGCATGGTCGAACTACTGACTTATGAGTGCAGGATGCAACCACTGCAGCTTAAGGGAATGATGAGCAAGAGAAGGGCGGCACAGGAGTCCTCAGATTTGTGGTGTCTTTATGTTTGCAATAAGACAGTTTGAAATGAAGATATGCATTATCCGTTTGTTTGCATGCAACACCAACTAGTTGGAGTCTATTTTTTTTTCAAATGTTTCTAATTATTGGAAAAAGCTACCACTGACTCTCAGCAGGGGCATCCAGCAATCTTCTAGACTCATTTCATTGGTAAACAAGTCTCAAACCCCATTATTCTTCTCCACCTGCTCCACCCACGTTTTACCTTAAACTTGTTTAAAACTTCATGAAAGTAGCACCTCGCAAAAGTACGTCTACCATTTAAAGTGTTTACCTTTTATTATTATGATAGCCCAACACACTGTGGTGTATTCTTATAAAGTGATGGAAAATAAGTCAAGGTCTAAGATGACAGACTAAGAGAGTAATAAAGCAGACATGTTGCCTATTGTAACTCAATGGAGGGGAAACACTCATGCAGTTATACAGCAAATATGTTTAATTATTTTTGGAGCTATTTGACATGCAGAATGCTAGCATGAAGCATGGCGGTTGCAACATTATACTGTCGGGAATCTTCGTTTTAGGAACACAGAGAGATGGTCAAAGTGATGAGAAGATGCATGGAGGTAAATATGGGACAGATTGGGAGGAAACCCAATAAGAGACAGAGACCCACCATTCAGAAGGACAGCGCCTCATAAATGTGGTGGAGATCCACATTTTTTCAAGTTTTTGTTTGGCCCAGTTAAAGTGTAGTTCTTAATCTTACTGAGAATTTGTGGAAAGGCTTAATTACTATTCACAGATCCTCTCCATCTAATCTAACAGGGGTTTAGCTTTTTTTTGTTGCAAATGGGGTTCTGTTGAGGACTTAAACGCCACAGTTCCCCTCTAAGGTCAGGTACCACTCAGATTGAATGAGTGATGAAAATGTTTCAGCTTCTGAGCAAAAGCAGTGAGCATCTTGGGAAGGGAATGCTTACAAGGCTGTTTTTCCCTAAGTGGTATTACCGTTCATAAAAGCCTCTTACATAAGACACAGTAGTTGGTATACACAGTGAATCAGGTGATTTGTGTGAATGTATCCTGGGTAGAACAATATTTCAGGTAACATCCAGCTTCCAGTTGGTGTTCTTTTCTCAAATGCCAAAACATATTGAGTTTATTGTGAGGGTGTTGCCTTTCAGGTTGAAGACATGGCTGTTTAGACCCCCTACCCCACCCTCTCCAACCAGTCACACTGGTTTAACACCAGTTTTTAATGCTTCTCACATGAAACTCGTTACCAAACAGGAGGGATTGGAGGGTACTGTCGCCCACCCTTGTAGTGGCTAAATAGAAACTCTGATTTATTGTGAGAAAGACGGAAGTTGAGTCTTTAATTTCCCTTGCTGGTCAGAAAATATGTAGGTGTATAAGCATGCTCTTGAGGCCACCCAGGGTCCACCAATTGTACCACCTGAGTGGGCCTTCCAAACTATATTTAATCTGTGTTTGCAGTCGACAGAAGCTTAACAGAATCTCCATTCTTGCACCATGTCTCACCATAGTAACCACTAGATTCACGATTTATGACCGTCTTGCGACTTATGTTTTTAAGCTGACACTTATACTCGAATAGTGATGGTTCCTTTGTGGTAATACAGGAAGGACCATCTTTTTATCACACACTGCTGTTTCTATGCATGCCTGTTGTGGGAACGTAGACTTTCAGGGGTTATTTAACTGGGTCTAATCAGTACTTCTTGGGAGTTCCCATGCCAGGTGCACACTTAAAGTCAGAGGATGCCTCCAGTAATCCAGTTTCTGTGACACATTTTGCGACACTTATTAAACCATGATGGCCAGTAGAAGCATATCCAATGAAAATGTGATTAAAGTACCAAAGTAATTTCCCAGTAAATGTATGTGACACATTTTTGAAATAAAAAATACTAAGTCATTGAAGGTACAGTGTAAATTACAGTGAAAATTAATTATCCTACTTTTTTGTTTTTCTTTTTTAACTATATG
Organism: Cyprinodon variegatus; assembly: GCF_000732505.1. NCBI lineage: Eukaryota > Metazoa > Chordata > Actinopteri > Cyprinodontiformes > Cyprinodontidae > Cyprinodon > Cyprinodon variegatus. Next base: position 300,662 of record NW_015151252.1, on the reverse strand, counting down.
TAGACTTTATCCTTTGTTGTCAGTTTTCCAGCTGTGAAACAATGACTAATTTACTTAAATTACATCTAAGCCTGACTGATATCCCCATCAATTAATATTAAAAGAACAATTGAATTTGATTCTATAGTATCAGGGTTCAAATTGAACAATTTCTAATATCTAATTCTTAATATTTACTGATTCAATTTAATTCGGATTCCTTGATGTCTGAGGTGAGGTTATTTGTTGCGAATTTGCTGTTATGTTAATCTGAACTAAAAGTATAGATTTAGGAAGAATTGTTTTTCAGTTTGACAATCACGTAAGGCATTACGGCTCTTACATTGTTTTCCTATTTGAATGGATGGTCTGCCTTACAATGCTCATCATACTTTCTTTGGATTTGACTATGATTTTTTTTTTAACCACCAATGCGCCTGTTAGAAAACACGTGGACCTTAACTGTTTATGTGTTTTGGTTAAAGCTGCATTGTCCTGTCCCCTTGGAGAATATAATGTGGTTATACAGAAAAAAAACAAAACAACAAAAAACGGCCTCCTCTTTCTCATCCCTCCATCCTATTGTCTGCCTCTCTAACCCTCTGTTCTATCCATCCTGGAAATGGAGCTGATAGGGTGTGGTGGAGTTAAGTGCTTCCAGGGGAATGGTGGAAGGCTTCAGCAAGATGCTTTTAGCGCTTCTTTTAGCTCTGCCTGATAAATCCTGCTCCTGACCACTTAGAGGTGCTAAATTCTAAAACTGGACTTAATATCTTTTATACACTTTATATACATTTCCTGGCCTTTTTAAGAATTCCAACACGTGCTTTCCTCTAGGGTTGGACATGCAACATAATCACATTTTTAAAATAAGCAATTTCCAAATCTAAAAATCTAAATCAATATTTGATAAAGTTAAATTTACGCAGAGAAGAACACCAACTTTCTCCATCCAACCTGTTAAGTGGTGGCAAAAAGCATATAGGTGGCTTTCAGATCCATGCATGCATGCAAGCCAGAAGCAAGCACCTTTTACTGCAAATAAGAAGTCCTGTAACAATGAGCTCTTGACAAGTTAGCATTCTGTGTCTTGCAGACAATTAAACCCCAAAGCCAAATATAAATGCTTGTGGTTAATGCAGAGGAAATAAGTCAAAATAATATTGCTATTCCAATTCTAGTAGTGCATTATTGTCCATTAAAATAATATGCCGTTTTTAATCTGAAAACACTTCCAGTTAGCCCTCTTTGACTTAATATGTCTATATAAAATCTGCTGCTATCAGTATCTTCCAAAATTACCTAATTAGTAAGCTAAGGAACCTAAAGACAAGTCAGGGATAAAGTTTTAAAGCAATATTCCAAGCTCCCAAAATCTCACAGAGCTATTTGCAATCCATTACCAGAAAACAGAATGATATACAGTTACAAGACATTAATCTAACACGACAGGCTGAGCTGTGAAAAACATCAATCAGAGAAGCAAGGCAAGGAAGTTTTATTTATATAGCACAATTCAGTTCAGACAAGTTAAAGTGTTTTACACAAATTAAATAGTAAAACAGAAGCAACCCATGATTACTCTGGAGGGACCATAGAGATCTGAAGTTCGGGTAGGAGAATCTGTTGAATGAACGTCTTCTTGCCTTCATCTCCAAGCAGAGAGCCATTGTTGACAAAAAGATGCAAAAGATTAAGGTGAAAGTTCATTTGATTGTCACTGTCCAGAAGGACTCCAACCTTACTAGATGACTAGGACTACAGTACAAATTAAAATATGTCATCCTGTCTCATAAATCCTTTATTGGCCTTTCCTCAAAGAAACTAAGCAAAGGTTGAACAATAATCTATCAACAGGTTTTACTCTTCAAAAAGACACTATTTTATATATGCCTGTAGTTGCAAATAAAATCTTTTATTTTGGACATTCGGAGAGAAAGAATGAGGCTTAGAGTATGAATCTGAAATTATCTCAGACACAAAGAAGAAAGGAAACAGACTGAATAAAGAGATGATCAGATGAGCTAAGTGCCTGCTGTCGCAGGACACCTACAGGAAATCCTCCTTCATGGCTCTTCGTGGTTGTTACCAAAGTTCATTCACTTCCCATACACTCTGACTCATAATGTTTTCTCTGTAAAGTCCAGACACTGTTTCTTATATACAGAAGTACTCTGGCTGGGCTCACAAGCATAGTTGGCCATGTATACTCTTTTGTTTGTCAATGGCGAGCCCACTGTGGCACTCCTCTGACTGAACGACTCAGAAATCAAAGGTCACACAAATGGGAACCATAGTCAAACAAATTTATGTTTTTGCAAGAAAGATGGCATGATCTTTGCCATTCTCTTCCGTCTCCTAAATTTGGGTTTATTTTTCCATTTCACCAAGTTCAGTCTTGGTGAATTTCTTCAAACTGCGTGACGGGTCGACGACATGCTTGATGGAATCCAGCATTGTCTTCAATCGTTCATTCATTCATTCCTTATCCCGCCCGCCTGGTTCTCACTCCCCCGTTCATGAAATATGCGTGCGTTGTTTCAAACGCTGCCTTTTTGGGTAGTTAAGTATTCAGGAATTGAGCAAAGATTGCATTTCTGTGAATTACTCTCAGAGTGAAGGCATTTATCAGGAACTCATTGGAATTCTCACCTGCTTTCCCTCCTCATTTCCCTTGGCTGTATGAAAATTCCATCTGATAGAAGGTGAGCTGAGACCAAATAAAATGCATGGAGAGTACTTTTTGCATTTAGATGAAGAAAACACACTTTAACTGCTGGTTACTTTAACTGCTGTTTTGTTTATACTGCAGACTACCACGTATTGCCATTTATTACTGATATTAGTATGGGTTAGAGTAAAATGGTCTTGAACTTAAAGTTAAAGAACAGAAAGCGGCAAGACAATTATTGATTCCTTTATAAATGTAGGGTTTTTGAAGTAATATTCTGAAAGCTAGGGTTGCCAGAAATAAGAAACAAGTGAGGTCAAATTCTATCAGAAGATACGTGACAGAAACTAATAGTTATCGATGAACAATAGGACAAAACTCAGCTCAATTAAGACAAAACAAACCAGACACACAAGGTCAAATGCACACCACGTTTGAGAAAAGGTCAGAGGGCACACCGTATCACTTTACTTATTCTGAGATGCTGCATCCATTTAGCATGTTAGCTATCTCATAGACAAGGAGACACACGTGCTCAGGTGCTATCAGAGGGAGATGATCCTCAGGGAGACGGCAGCTGTTTACTCAGACAGATTAAAGGTCCTGAATCAACAAAGGTCATCAGCTGATTGACCTGTCAATTTATCTGTCTGTCTCAGTGTGTTAGGGTATGTGTGTGGTCCTCCATGTTTTTTATACCTTGTAGGGACAATTTCCCAGAAATATGCTACATTTTTGGGGATTATAGGCCCTTATGAGGACCAAAGACTGGGCCCCATGAGGAGAAGCTCTCTTCTTGGAGTGGGGGTTGGGTCTAAGACTAACTGGCTGGTAGCATCTAGGGTTTGGTTTAGGGTAAGGCAATAGAAATGAATGCAAGAAGAATGGAAGTAAATTGAAAGTCCCCACAAGCATAGTGTGACACAACAATAAGTGTGTATGTGTTCAGGTAATTTTAATAATGAAAAACCATAGATGTGAGGGTGAGGGTGTGTGCCATGTATGCATTCAAAATACAACCTATTATGTTCTAATCGTTACATGTTGAAAAGATTTTTATAATAAATAAACATTACATTTAGGATGTAGCTTAATTCTGCGTTCACACCGGGCGCGTTCTGGGCGTCAAAGTGCCTGTTTTACAAGCAAAGTCTATGGGGGACTGCATTGAGGGGTAAAGCGCCGCGTCTGAGCATTGGTTGCTGCGCATTTTGAGCGTGCTGGCGTCCGAGCGTACAGGCATCGGAGCGTTCAACACTGGAGTTAAGTAAATTGAACTTTTGCGACTGGAGGCAGGAGCATCAACCAATCAGAAAAAACTGATCCAGGAGTTTTTTATGGGGAGACAGACACTACCTGCAAGCTGTGATTGCTTCTGCAGATATTCTGCATATAAAAGATAAATAAATATAAAGGGAGTTAAATTGCAAAGGTAAAAAAAAGCAGAGCTTAGATCATTATTGCTGCACTCAATTTTCTTTATTAACTATGGCAAAACAGTTTGTAAATACCCAAATTAACTAAAAATATTAAAAGCTGCAAATGAAAAATATTCAATTTTATATTCTGGTACCTGCAGTTTTTACCACAAACATTCAAAACATTTTATATTCACTCCCAGAAACCCCCCACAAGCTGCCGGCAGGAACGAGATCCTAGCAGGGATTTACAGTGGTGGTATGCTGCAGGTCTGGCGCTCAGAACAGGAACTTCATATTCTAGGATCATAATCCTGATCAACTGACTGCACAGATGGTGTTTGGAGGTGGACTTTCTTACTTAAAAATGCGTTAAAACAATTTTTCCAACTCATTAAGTAATTAAAGCCATGCTGCTGTCTAGGTGAAAGCTACAAAACAGAGTAGTTAAACAACCGAAGCGTCAAAGCAACTTGACCACAGTTTGAGCCAGCGTCAGACTAAGCGACCACATTTCTGCATTTGCGCGTATTTGACACCCGTAACGCCTTTGGTGTCAGCACAGCATAAGTCTTGATATCTCATTACGTGCATTGATTCTATTGGAAAGTAATGTAATATATTAAAATGGACATTATGCTGAGTTCCTTAGAGTAGATGCTGACTGAGTTAAGTAATAAAGACATTGTCTAGGGTTGGCTGATAGCCATCTGCTATTTAATGGCTTAGCTATATAACTTATTGCTACTCTGTACAAACAATAAATACTTAAAGGGTGACAGTCAAGATATGTGCAATTTGTAAGTGTTTTAAAAATATTACAACTAGCTTTACGTTGGGTGCTATCAATGCTAAGGGAAATATCAGAACATTGCTTCCTGTCATCAGCAAATAATGAGTATTTATTTAAAACCTAAAGTTCTTATGCGGCAGATTTTTTTTTACTTGGTAGAAAAAAAGAATTGCTTAAAGAACTACATACAAAATAAATGTGTATGTTGTATTTATATTTAGCTATTAGCTTCTGTTAATGCTAAGTTAGGACTTTGTTCAAAAGGTCCTAAGCAAGCAAGATACAAGCTATTTCCTCTCAGAGCCAAATAAGGAATCTGCACAGAGAGGTTTAAGTGTAAATTTAAAACTCCTTGAAGCTGGAGAAGCAATAATAGGCTATGTAATACTTATGCCACCTCAGTGGGTGGTAAGGTAATGCTGCCAAAGAAACTGGTAGACGAAAGTGGAAGGAAGCAGGGTGTAAATAATAGAGAGAGAAATGATGTGTCTGTGTTGACCGATGGGAGAGAAGCTAAATGTTCAACTTTAAAGTCCAAAGTGAATTAAATTAGCTTCTAAAACGGGGATTGTAAAGCTCAGCCGCTATTCTGAAGCCTGTTCTTGTTTATAGATCAGTGCATATGTGGTAAGGGTGGTGAGGTCTATACAGGGTCCAAAATTAACATTTGCCAAATGAGACTATATGTTTAATTCGGTGTATTAAGGCCAGAGCACCATTTGCCACAAGGCTATTTAATGTTTGGACCACAGTGGCGCTTCAGTCACGTCCCTTCAGCTTTTATTTTAGTAAATCTCTCCTCTGTCCATTTCTTCCTCTGCTGTCTGTTCCTCAGACGCCATAGACACACGTACAGAGAGCAAACCCCAACAACCCGTTATTTAAAAACTCAGCCGCCAGGCAAACAGTGGTGGTACATAGTTGGAGCAACTAAGCCTTCTAAAAGACAACATGCCAATGAGGAGGAGGGGTAGCAAGGATATACGGCCCAAAAGATGAAGGGAAAGTTTATTGAGAAAATGGCGCTATTCCGCAACACTCGATGATGCTAAGATAATATACTGCTCGGTGCGCAGCAAATATGCAGAAGAGAACAGACACAATTAATTTGTTGCTGGCTATCAATCTATGGAACTGGAGAGCATCCATGAACATAAATGGACTAAATGCAACATTTGCTGAATGTCCATGTCTTAGGCTCAATCGAAACAACCCAAGCCACTGTTAGTACGCTGGTGGCTATATTAATGCAAATACGCAAAGATGAAAATATTGTTTTGCTGTTTTTTTAATGAAATTGAATGAAATTGTAGATTATAACTTTATTTTATAAAACTACATTACTTTTCACTGTAGCTGTTTGCAACATAACATAATGCCTTTGTGAAGTATGTTCCTTACAAAATATCTGATTTTTTTCCGGACGATCAAAATATGCTTCCCCGGTAAATAATTTTATCTTCTGGTCCACCTGGCCGGTGAGTCAAAAAGTTGATTTCGTATGCTGGGTGTATACGGATTTGCACAGGCAAACATGCCGTTTTCTTAACTGTTTATCCAGATAAGGGTATCAAGTTTCGTTAGAAGAGGCGTCTGACTTATCTACACAGGTGTCAAATTAGTTCCATGGCTGCTTTATCTTGATGGGACCCCCTATTCAACCAAGGAATTATTCGTATGTGACCAAACATGGCTTTGTCTGGGAAGGGCCTCAGGTACAATGCATTAAAGAGACCTTACCTGCTTTTGAATCCTTTTTTAAAACTATGTAGAAAAAAACAATTGTTTTTATCCAAGATGCAAACAGTTTATACACATTATAAAAATGCCAAGGCTGGCTAACCTTTTGCCACCTAACCCAACAGGCCACCCAGTTCTCTTTATAATTTATGGTTATCTCCTGCCTTAACTACTGCAATATCCTCTTAAATAGCCTCCAAGTCTGTGCTGTGAATCTTCTTTAAATTATTGAGATTACGTCTGAAATTGAATCAACCCTCTATCTGCTAAGTTCTACTGGTTACCCATAGTGCCCCACTTCAAACCAGTCAGTACAATAGCCCACAAAGCGCCTAATATAATGGCCAGTCTATTGACAACTCTGTTTTCAACAGATTGATGCCTAGGGGTCTATACCATGCTCAACATAGTACAGAGATGCACTCTAGCTTTACAAAACATCACCTCTGACAGAACCTTACTAGTGGTCTTCTTTCTAAGTGGCTTATTGCTATTATTTAGGGTTTGTTTAGATTAAAATATTTGGCAAAGGCATCTAAACCTTTAATAAACTCTCAATCATGTTTCTGTATATTTTAAAGAATTTAGACCACATTTTACTGTTTAATCTTGATAACTCCTATACTGACCTTGGAATTCTTTAAAACACAGTTTTTGTATGTTTCAAAACCCATATATTTGTAAAAAAATATATGGGTTATATGATATAATATATAAGTATGAAAACTATAGTACAAAAACTTGGACTGAATAATTCCTCAATCAATGCTTTAAAACACATTTTCATATTTTTTGAAACTTTTTTTTTTTTAATCTCATGTTCCATAATTTTTGCTTTGCCACATCTCGTGTGCTGAATATCATTTGATCTATTCATTGGACTGATAATGAAATGAGTTGCTGAACCTGATAATTTTTTTGTGTGTTTTGATCTTGGTGTTTGACCTGTGTCAGCAGTAAGGCAAAGGAGGAGGAGGGTAGAAACTGAAGGAGAAATGCAAACTCGCTGTCCTCTACATTTCCTTGAACCTTTTCCTGCAGGAAATGCACATAAACAAGGACACATTTTATCAAACCATGCTTGTTTGCAACCCTTTGATTCCCTTTTTTCAAGTGGGACTTCATGAACAGCATTCCGTTGTCCCAGGGTCTGTGTCAAAAGAAGATTCAAAGGTGGGCATGTTAACCTCATCTCATCAACGCTGCAAGCAGTCAGCTTCCCCCCCCTGATTTTTGCCTGCTAGCATTTTTGTTTTGCCCTCAGTGACAGCTGAAAGCTGGAAAAAGCCACTGTGTGCAGACTACTGAGTGGAAATGTCTGTTTCAATTCAGTTTCATTCTCTCCTCATGACACTGGACTGGATCTGAATAACAAGCTATGCCACACAAGACCATAGCACCTTGCATAGGTTCAAACAAATTAAGTATCACAAGTATTCTTTAATCAAGTTGATTGTGGCTTATAAAAGCGTTTCTCAGTCTAAAGGTTATTTCTTCCTCGCAGGCCATTTTAAGGTATCCTTTAGCAAGATATTAAACCTTCCACTGCACCTAAACCTGTTATTTACTGCCTGGTTTCTTTGGATGTAAGCATCATCTAAGTTAAAAAAAATCTAATATTTTCAATTAGTCTTATAGACAGGTCTGAACCTTCTTGCACTGTAAAATGCAAAAAGGTGTAAGGTGCTTTTGAAAACAGCAGGGCAGAACTCGACTGTAATTGGCCAGAGCCGGCTGCTTGTGTGGGCTGCTTTCTCCTACAAGTTTGCATTGTTTACACTAAACGCTGCATTAGGGAAGTTGAAGGAAAGCTCAATAATCTTCTGTTTTCTGCAGCAAACATCTCACAAATCCAACTGCAAATAATCTGATTGCACTGCAGTCTCAGTCTAGAAATAGAAGATAGATGATTTGGAGCTGTCTTTTTTACAGAAGTATGAACTTCTGCAAAACATAGGAGAACATATGAGAAATAAAAACACCAATAGATGGTCCAGTAGGATGGATTTTATAGCAACTTCTAATTTAATTACCTTGCATATATTTTTCACCTTTTTCTTACATATTTTGACCAAATAGTCCAGCATTTGAATCCATGGATTAATGATTATAAGAGTAAAACTGGAAGGGCGATGAGAATATATAGTTTTTAAAGGTATAGTTCATTCAAAAGCATTTTTCTATCTTCTAATTCCCATTTTTGCTTGCTAAAAAGGTGTCATGTGTAAAATCGAGTTTTATTATTTCCACTAATATTTTAAAACAATGTCAAAACTATAATGGAGCTGATATTAAAAATTTTCTTTAGCATCTTACATTTATGTTCATCATAGTAAAAATTAGATTACCTTCCTGCGAATGTTTTGATTTTATAACTCACAAAATGAATAGCCATACCTTAGCTATGAGATTTTATATAGGCGGCCAACATATCAAATCAGTCATTTTTAATACAAACAAGTTAAAAGCTTTAATTGATAGAAAAAAAAAATGATTGTAACACTAACCATGATAACACTAGTGCTGAATAGATCAATAACAATATTAACATTATTTTGCTGAATACATTCCCTTTTTTACTGATCATTCTATCCCAGCATTTTTTTTTTTAGCTCTAGCCTAACAACCAATAAAATGTACTTCCCAGGTGATCACTGAGTGCCGCGAGAGTCTATTCAGTGGTCCGTAAATGTTATTGCTTTACAGAACTTGCATGCATGGCACTTTAATCGTCATTTTAAACCACATAAAGTCTCCAAAATACCTTTGTGATTGCAGTATTCTAGTCAATACTTTAATCAGCTGAAGTTTTAGTAGTAATTGAAATCCTTGGGCTGACGGCACTTTGTGTCTGAAAAACACTGCTGTAAAATCACCAAACCAAAGAACTTTGACATAGCAATGTCTTAAACTCACGGCACTCTCTACTATAGCTGCCTAGTTGAACAGCTTATATTCCTTCATGGAACAGAAAGGAATATAGTTGAATATAGATGTTAAGGTTAATGAGAACTCGTAGGGTTTAGATTAGGGCTTAAACATTTAATTGGATTAATCGTCAACTAATTTAGTAATCAATGAATCATTAACCTGAGTATAGAGAGTCTAAAACGTGCCTTTAGCCGACAGAGCAACCCCCTTAGAGCAGTAATTATGTCAAAATTGTAAAAAAAAATATGTAAACATTTAGAATTTAAGATAAATAAAAGCTTCTCGTCTGTCAATATGCTCATCCAGAACTCCTCAAGTGGAAAAGTTTTAGTTTCAACTGGTTAAATAATTTCAAAAATCTCCTATCAGGCACCTTTGGTTGTCCGATTATTCATCGATTAATTGAAAGAAATAATCGGTAGATAAATTGATTTGCTAAATGAATATCAAATCCAGCCCTATTTGACATGTCGTGCAATATTACATTATAACACAGCAAATCTAGGGTTAAAGTTCTTTTATTCTTTGCTTTTACAACATATAAAGATAGTGAGAATGAGAGGTAACATGAGATAAATGGTAAATATTTGTTCTATTTAATTAAAATAGACTTGCCTTCATAATACAAAGAGCTAAGGCATCATCTGTGCAACTAAAGTGTAAGAATTTGACACTCAGGTCCTTTTGACGCAGAAACAGAGAAGGTTGATTTTCAGGTTTAACAGGCCAGGGGTTACAAAAGTGACACTTGGTTCATCCGGTTTGCAGAGGAACTAGAAGCTGCTCTTACAGGATGTGTTGTTTATTTACACATTTCTGAAGATACGAAAGGAAATCTGCTCAGCCATACATACAGTGACTGTACAACGCATTGTTTTAAATTCGTGGCAGCAGCTCATATGGTGCACAGTATTCTAAGAAAACGGAATAGACGGATCTTTTGAATAAAATAATAAACCACCGTGGCCGCTGTGCGTCTGTGCGTGTCTGTAATTGTGTGCATTTAATGGACTCATATCCATTTCCTCTCTGTGAATTATGCCAGGTCTCCCTTTGGCAGGCAAGTAAATCAAAGCACCTCTCTTCACTCCTTCTCCCACACTTTTGTATGCATGTGTTTGTGTGTCTGTGTCTTGGCAGTCACAGTTGGCACACTAGTATGAGGCCCATTTCATCCTCTCTCACATACACACAAGCTTGCTCACTCAATGACAGCTTGACAGTAAGGGCTGCCCTGCTGCGCTCTCTGAGTTTATGGATTGATCGAATCTTCCACAACTGAAAGGTCCTGTGGTATTAGTTTACATCTGTGTGTATGTATAGCTCAAATTTCAAAGTCCATATCGTGTTTCTTTTTTCCCCGTTAATTTTCAGTCGTCCTGTCTTGTTTTGGTGCTCTTTTGGCGTATTGACCTTCTGTCTCATTTGTGTTTTCACATTAGGAAGCGTGCACTTGTGTTTTTGTGTATCAGGAAGACCATATGTGTGTGTGTGTGTGCACTAGGATCCTTAATGACAGGAAACAGGCTTAGGCAAACACAAAGGCAAGCTGTCAGCAATCCGTCTCGACTCAAACACAAACGCTCCCGGATAAACACCTCTAGGAAGGTGGGGACATAAATGGAAAGGTGTTCAGATGCAGTAATAGGTCGTATCAATCCCTTCATTTGCAACGTATAGAAAAATCTCATGAACCTACTGTTAAAGGACATCTAGTGTTATAGATGAAGCTATCACATATTGTAGTACTCCATTAAACGAACCATCAATTAAACAAGCACCTGGATGAACATGTTATATGAGGGATTCTCAATCAGACTTTTCTTTAACTCTTACCCCATGCATTGATCATTTGACATTTCCTGAATAAGATTTATTATCCAGTTTTGGTATAAGGATTTGTGATTCGGCATCTACTTGTGTTCTGATGGTGAATGTTAATTTTTAACCTTTTTTTTAAGGATCCAAAGTGTTTCTATTTGCACAGTTGTTAACTCCTGTTTACTGTACAGGATGCAGGCATGTGAGATAAATCAGAACTACTGAGCCAAATATTTTGATTCAAGGACTTTTTTGCTTTGAATTCAGTGAATTGTACCACTTTTATTTGTATGTTAAAATGTTTTTTCCATGCCTAATGGTGTTCACTAAAAAAGTTACCAACCCTCTGAGAGTTAGCAATCCTAATGGAACAAATGCATGGTAAATTGACATATAGCATAGTCTTTGGAAGGTTAAAGAAAAGGTTTATTAACTGATCTTCTTTGTACACATAATTCTAACTGGCACAAAAGTTCAACTTAGACAATGTAGATGGTCATATTGCAAGACACTGAATCAAGTTGAATTAGAACTAGACTAAAGTTTAGGAAAAATCTATGTATTTACAGTAGGATGCTGTAAAAACTAAGGACAGTGTTTGTTTTCATGAATGACTTTGTGTTCATGACCTTTGGGGCCTAAAAAACAGCCATACTCAATTGTTAAATTGACCTTAAACATATAAGAAACAGAGCATCATCTCTAAGTTAGTTGGGATTAGCGAAAACGTTTTGAAGTAAAGTTTGATTGAAGCGACGATAGTGTGGTTAATTTTCCCAAACAAATGGAAGTTGGTATTACAATAAATATAGCTTATTAAGATTACATTTGCTTGTTCTTCTGTGGACAAACTGCTCATTAAATCTTTGCCTCTCTTACCCCTATACCTCCCCCCTGAACCACCTCCCTCCTCCGTTCTCCTTATTGTGGTTTCTTTTAATTGGAGTCTGAGGTGGTAATTACAGGGAAGAAAGCAGGGAGGGAGTCTGGGTGAGGAGGAGAAGGAGAAGGTAGGAAGCAAAGGGGGAGGAGATGGAGAGAAGGAAATGTTTGCTTTGGATGAAAGATAAGAATGGGGACATCTTTTAAAGTAGGTCAGTGGTGAAGATTTAAAGTATATCATCAGCTTTATATGTTTAAAAAATAATTTTTGTTTAGATAAATAATCTGACTTTTTCCTAGAGTTTTAAGCCTTTTCTTTTAATTGTGCATCTGTACTGAATAGTCTGAGGATCCAAATAGTCTGAAAGAACACTCCTCTGCATATATGTGATGTCTCTGCAGCAAAATAGTTTAATGCTGTTTATTATGAAGGGAAAGAGAATATTATAGGGTTTTTTTTTTTTTACCAATTAAGCCATTTCTTTTTTTTCTTACAAAGAATTCTCACTCATACTCAACTTTAGATTCTACCTTTGGTTTGGGCTCTCTGTGCTGAGACACAGCATTTTCAGCTGGGAGTAACCTGTGTTAAATGAGGTACAGTAAACACCCGTCCTCTCCTGCTGTCTGGAATGCTCACACACATTCATGCCCAACATCGCTGCAAACCCACTGTGCTGTAAGGCTACATTAATGTTGATCCACATTATCATAATTGAGGTGTCTGTGGAGCCTGTTTGTGTATTTTGTGTGTGCGCGTCTGTGTGTCCATGGGGAATACAGATGCGCTGAGAGAGGGTCTTTAGTGCCAGACAGACACTGTACTTTCATCTTTTAGCTTAACATTACAATGAGAGACAGACCATGTGTGCTTTCGTGTGTCGTGAATCATAGGCCGGAAAGCCTTCTGAAAGCATTATCACTGATCTAGAAAGCATATCAACATTACAAAGCACTACATGGCCACACCGTAGATGTAGATGGTGCTTTCACACTAAGAACACATCAACTGAGCTTTTGTTTTGTTTATAATCATGATCAAAGCTCCAGTAAATTACAGACAACACACATCTTGTGTAGGTATAGACTAGAACTACACCTTTCAAGGTTTGAACTATCGAATACATTCACAATGACACATCTAGACACTAATCTAGATGGGATTTAAAAACTATAATTAAAGGTTTTGAATGACCTCACTCCTCAGAGTGTGCAGTCAGTCGGCATCATGACACCACAGCAGCCCCCGTCTTGGTGAATCTAATCAGATTAAGTGCTTTTATACAACCGGTCCCTCGTTCACAAGGAACAGAATGAAAATTACATCCCTGCAGTCCAGAGCTGATTAGTTAAATGCTGCCTGATGCAGAGGCTGCTTGGAGATACGAATGCATTGAAAGAAGACACAGAGGCAATAAGGTTTACAGAAGTGGTCTTTTCTCCTTGAATATTGGGATGACGTCATAATTAGGAGTCACTGAGCAATTTTAGGACTCATCCATAGCAAGCACTTCTGATTTTATCCCAAAGGAAAAGACAAAGAGCATCAACAGCCGACATCTGTAGGGATGTCGCGATCCCAGCCTGCATCTAGAATCTCGAGTATAATCAAGTGGATAGAAAAAACGCTTTTATCCACTTCTGATAAAAATGTTATCTGACCCATTGGTTAGAAATACATGATATTCTGTGCTTAAGTAAAATAATTTGATCAAGCCTTTTTTGTTATTTACCAATCTACATTAAAAAATAAAGTAATAAAGTATGCTATCAGCTATCGTATCAGGTCAATCAGTGTTGACATGCCTAGAGCTGCAATACCTGTATGGTATTGGAAAAGAAAATGGACATCCCTACATATGAGTGCTGTTTTAAAGACATATTTACCATGATGGTGCATCTATTGGCACGGTCGCCTGCAGCTCTGTTGATGATTGACTAGGCCCTTGTGGTGAAATTCCATCTTTTTTACTTCCATGCACCTCCTAGCATCTGGGCTGACAGAATTTATGCACCATGCACCAGGAAATTTTTGAATATGCGGACAGATCTGTGTGAAAAAACATGGCAATCGAGTAACAGCTCCCATTTGCGAATTCTAAAAAGAAATGGCTGTCGCTCTTGGACAGCACAGGGGCTTTGCAAAAGTTGTAAACAGCTGTATTTTTGTAGTGAGATTGGTAAGCTTGCTGTATGTGCTGTACATGCCACCCCTGGAGCCCGCCAGGGGTCCAGTATAAATTCTGCGGGTAAAATGAGTGGCGCCTCAGTTTCCATGCCGATTGTACGTGCATCAGCATACTGTAACCCCACCTTTAAAGCACCATGTTTGCTTGATCCTTCTTTCCATGCATGGATTCCCTCCATTTATTCCAACAATTCATGCAAAAAAAATATTTTTTTAATGGTAATTGGTTGCCCAAAATACATTCCTTTCCTTTGTCACCTAATTCCGTATCATTTGTGAAGAAAAAAATTTAATTTCCAAGCAGACTTGAATGCATGTTTGCTGCACTTTTCATTGGTTAAGCTGACTTGCAGCTCCTTCATGCTCCAGACGGCTCCAAACACAACATGACAGCAGCACACAGGATCAATGAAAAGCATTTCCTTTTTCTGGTATGTAGGTTGAGCAGGACCAGCTTCTCTACTTGAGTTTGTATGTTTTTGGTACGTTACAAAGAGGTTTTCCATTAACTTTTTACAGTTAGTGAAATTTGGCTTGTGAAATTAATAAAAAACCCACCTTAGGTCAACAATGGCAGACGATAGATTAAGTCACCAGGGCACAATCAGTGTTGAGTAAAGGAGGACGTATTCCCTAAATATGGTAGTTTCTGTGAAACATTTAGATCTATCTCACCAGAACTACAGAATTTTGCTGTTCTGAAAGTTTTTGTGAACTTGGTGTTGTCATATCACTGGGTAGTGGTCAACTATAGTCAGTTTTAAAGGCCCTTTCAGAAGCAAAGGGCTGTATGTTTATTTTTTTTATTTTGTTGTTGTATTATTCTTCTTCTTGTGGTACACATTTAAATGTGCACCGCTGCTTGTCGTGCCCTGTTTTGACAGGTCCAAATTTAGCTCAAATTTTTGTTTACTACTGGATTTGATTAGTCCGAGGAGCTACATACTTAATTTATAATACATTGTACAGTACATCGTTGTATACAGTTTGGAAAATAAACAACTTTAGTTTAATCAATATACATTTTGCAGAAGGTATTTATTGTTTGTAGTTTGTTTTTGAACCCCCCCACACACAAATAATACCTTGCCAGCCCTGTTTGCCTAGCTCCACCACTACTGAAAGACCCCCTTATTAGAGACCCAGTTGACCCCATTGCGTTTTTTTTTTATGCAAATGAACATTATCTCTCTTCATCTTCAAGCCTTCATCTTATCTTGTTTGTCTGCTTCAAAGGAAACTAGCATGAGTTGCTTGCATTCTCAACCCTAATATATCATGTTCTACTAACAGATCATATTCATTGGATGGTAAAATGAAAACACCCTCCTATTAGCTCCTTCTTTACCGTTATTGGGTGAAAAGCTTGATGTTTTGCACCAACTTTCCATGTCTATCACATTCAACTTTCTTCCATGCATCTACCATCTGTTGCCTCTATTCCATGGACCTGGGGGAATGGTAGGTATCTAACCCATCAGCCATGGAACAAAATGCTGGATAGGCTGCAAGTTCCTCACAAGACCACACAGAGACATACAGGAACCATTCATGGACAGTTTTGGAGTAACTAATTAACCCAACACATATAAGGAAGTCAGAGTATTTGGTGAGAAGTCACTTATACCTAGGAAGAGCAGGATTCAAGCCCTCCAACTGTAAGGCTACAGTGCTACTTCCTTTGTCACCCTGCAGCCCTGTTACATTTATTAGACATGGTTTACAGTGAATAAAATGTGCATCCAACTAGCACAGAGTAATAGCTTTTCCTACATTTAGGAGAATTTTTAACTTTTGCAAACCAACATTTTGGCATGACGTTATTTATGAATGAAGTTAACCATCTTTATCATCCTCTAGTTTTTTGTAGCATGCCCAAAAACTGTATCGTAACACTGCTAATTACTTGATGCCTTATTTGGGCTGCAGTAAAAGTGAGGTGATTTTTTTCTAAATAACAGAAAGGAGGAATAGACTACAGCAGACTTTCTGTTTCAATCATTTTTTGTTATTTAAAGGCTCAGTACTGCCCTTTTTTATAGAAACTTCTCTTTCACAAACATGGCAACATAGGATAATGTTGCAGAATTACTTAACATTGTGGCAATTCATGACGTTTATCACTAATTAGCACTACAACAGCTTTTTAATGTAGAATCTGCATAAGAACCCCTTGTAAAACCCATTATTTTACAATGGGGTTTATATAATTGTAAAACGATTCAGACAGTTCTGGATTTTATAGTCACTTTCAGCAAGAGGGCAAGAAAAAATAATTTGAATGCAGCTCTTGTAACGTTTTACACTGAGGTTGATAAAATGAGATTGGAATTGACAAAAATCAATATTGCCAATTAAAAAGTAGAAGATGTGAAGAAACATATGCCCCCCTATTCAACCTTTTTTAAGCAACCTGAAGCATGTTTCTTTGTTTTTGTAATTTAAAACATTGATTACTCAGATGCTTTTGCCTGTGTTAGAACTGGCAGGTCAAACGTGAAATATATTGGCCACTTAAAGCCTCATTATCAGTACGATCGTTGCAAATGAAAGCCCGCAGATACAAAACTAATTGGAAACTGAAGGAGGAGTAGCCATTGATCAGGGACAGTATGAGGGGCTTGGCTTTTGCACTAATAGTAAATAAAATAAAACACTGAGATTAATCACACTAAGATTTGTGTACTTATCCAACCCTAACATATGGGTGAAGACAAACTGTGTGCGTGTGTGTGTGCTTACGGGAGGGTGGGGTGTTAACAGCTAATAAGCTTTAACATTTGAACCCTATGTCAATTACTTTAATAATGAGTTTTTCTTAAGCTTGAGTGGGTTTCTGTATGTGTGTGTGTTTGCAATATGTCGCCCTGGGTGGTAACGTAATGGCACACAGAGTTAGTGTATTAACTGCTTATGATTATGAAGTCATGTTTTGAAGCAAATGCGCACAAAGAAGGGGTTACCAGTCAACAGTAGCACCTTGTCTCTCTGGATGAGTCAACTATTATTTACTTTACTTTTACTGCGTTTAAAGATTTACAGCATTAATGATTTACCCAGGAAATACGGGAAGCGGTTATTTATATACAGTACAAGTTCCTTATTGTAGCACCAAATAATAATGTACACCATCTGTTTCATACAGTATGAATCTATAGAAAACAATATATTTTTTTATATTTTACACATATTCTCAAGAATATCTGTAATTTAAGTGAACAGACCATAGCTTTATTTATGTAATGGTTTATAGACATAAATTAACTTATTTTGCTATTATGTGATGTAGAAAAAAATGTATGACTTTAAAACACAATTAGAATTGAAACACATTTATACAAATAACAACATATTTTTCAACCCACCTTTCTGTACATTATATGAGTTTTAAGACACTGATGATATTAGAAAAAAAAAAAGTCAATTTAAAATATCTAGAAGCATTTTGTTACTCATTTTGTTGTGGGAAAATGCATCATATAAGCTATATCTTCCTGCTTGAATGTGAAATGAAACACTTGTTGAACTCATGGTGGAAATCATATTTGCATGAATGTGGTTTATCACAGCAACACTTACCATGAAACTTCTTTATAAGGCCATAAAAGAGCTCAGTCTAAAAATAAAAGCCCATATCTTTGCTTTTAAAGAACTATTTAGTTTAGTCCCAAGTAAAAGGCTAATGAACCCTGTAAATGACACGTCTTGCAATGTTTATGGTGAAAACAGTGGGAATGATCAGGTCACAGAACACTGAAGGTTGACCCAAGATGTTAAAGGCACATTTTTATATTTTGTTTTATTGTTTGAGGACCTAGTTTCTGAACTTTCACAAGACAATAAATACAAGGGCATGTGCCTGCTTTTGTATTTATAAGTCTGTTTACAGTCAGTGTCACACTGGTTGTCACGGTTTGGGTGTGTTTGTTTTATTCACCCTGACACGTTTGCATTAAGAATGTGCAGAGAGTTTGCATGTCATTGTTGTTGTGCTTTACTTGTTGTTGTACTTAGTAGATACACCTTTAGAGATACTTGGAAGAGCTGGAAACATAACTGCTTGTATTTTGCTTCTACTAAATACCTACCAGTCTAATAATAAAGTGGAGAAAAGAGGATCGGTTTTACATCCGGCTTCATCTTTTAGTCTTTGCCAACAAACAAACTCCTTTCTAAGATCGACAATTTTTTCCCTTGTGCCTTTCACGTTTTCTGTTTTTATCCTCCTCAGAAAGTAGCAGTCGAGCAGGCGGAAAAATAGTAGAGAAAAGGGCTTAGTCTTAGCTCCATGACGATATAAGAGCCTATGGCTGTGAAGCGATACTTTTTTCTGGGTCATATGACCTGGTCAACTACAGTGCTTCATCTCCCAACTTAAAATATTCAGTATTTCGAGAGGAGAGCCCTGCTTTTAGCATTGATAGTGTCAAGTACTTTATATTGGCCTGAGTAATCATTTAAAATAACTCACACGCATAAACTCTTTAGGTCACAAAGTCTGCGGTGTGCTTTTAACAGACGGTTTTATGGTTCATTTAAATACATAAAATTTGAAAGTTATGAAGTTTTCTTAAAGCTCATATTTACTATGTTTTTTCTTATTTTATACTTCCTGATTATATATTTTAGTTTTAATTCTTGTTTTTGATTTTCTTTGGTTTAATTTTAATAGTTTTTTTTCCTAAGTTACTTCTGACTTAACTGATGTGATTTTAATCAGTCTATGGGAGAAAGACAAGGTACACCCTGGACAGTTCACCAGGCTATCACAGATTTTTATAACATTTTATGAAATACCCTTTATTTTAACTTCATTGTTTAATGTTAAACGCATTGTCATTGTTGACTCTTTAATGTCCTCTAATGTACTTGCTGTTATTTTTATTTCTTTTGTTTACTTGTGTTGATTAATATTTTTTTGAAAATCTCTGTGCTTTCAAGCACTGATATGTATTTAATATCATTCATCATTGAGATTATGAAGATAGAGTTGACAGGAAGTGGTTCTACACAGACAGAGGAACTAAAAGATGTGCTGACACATGTCCTTATAAGAACATCGCTCTGACAATAATAAATATGTGACACTGACATTACTACCCTTTAAAGATATAATCTAATTCTGCTCATAAGTGGGAAGTCCTCCCCAACATGATGACTCGCAGTTAAAAGGCGCCAAAGGACAAAGCATTCCTTTTTGGGTCAACTACACACACAGACACACAGGGATATTTGTTTTCACCAGGAATGGGCTTAGGGTCATTAATCTTGCTTTGCAGCAAACCAACTGAATTCAACTGTGTGCAGGCACTGAATATTTATGTTTATGTGCACAGAGACAAACTCATGCAAACACACACACACACGTACTGAATAGAGTTGACAGGAAACAACCAGCCTTTGTGGTCTGAACCTCTACCATCTTGTTTGTCTCTCTGAGTTATTAGCTTTTCCCTCCATGTTTATTATTTTGCTTGAAGGACGATGCCATGCAAGCTCCTCCTACCAGGTGTTTACCCTCATACAGGTGCAACCACATGTTTGCATGCTTAAAGTGTTGACATCCGTGACTTAGCTCCCTGAAGTTGGGTGGAACACCTTCAGTGGAACAGTGCTGGTTTTATTTCAGTTTGTTTTCTTATAATTGTGTCACACTTGTTTGAACTTTTGCATGAAGTTATGAAATGTGCACTTCTGATAAACAAAGAAAGCATTGCAGATGACTGTTCGCGGTTGTTAACATGGATTTTGGTGGTGTGAATATGCTGCAGGAAAGAGGTGGATTTTATGGCCTAGTGCAGATTATAATCACAGGGGGTAGAGAAGATTAAGAGGGCTCATTCTAATTGATGATGTTGGTTGCAACCTTGTGACCTCAATTCAGTATTGTGTTAAATGTGCTAAGCTCTGTGTTAGACCCTTGGTTTTCATGCAGAAATACAGTGGAAATTTGGAGGATTTTGTATTAAACACCTGAATCATCCTTTTCAATCCAGGGTTAACTCGCTAATTTCAGTGACCCGCGGTATTTGGCTCCATTCCCATCGGCAAGAAGAAGCTGGGTCTGACCCCCGGCTGACAAGGCAAGCTGCTTGTTCTCTGTGCGCCCACTGCTGCATGTCTGGTGACACCATCATGCTGGATTAACATTGATGATGTCACCAGTTCAACAGAAATAAGGAAAGTAAACAATGAAGATGGAAGTGAGCCAGCACATAGTCATGGTTCCTTATTGTTTTACTCTTTTATCTGCCTGAATCCCTCTTACCGGTGCTGCGCCATGTTTGTCAAATGTAAACAGTTGTTTCAACTTGTTAGATCAGACGCCACTGACGAGGTGTGTTGACGTCCATACGTTGCGCTCAATGGCATCATGTAAATTAGTGGTTCGACCCGGGTCTGATGTTCCCACTGTGTGCCAATTAAAGGTGATTTTAACCTGGGTCCCTTTCCAAGTCATTTGATCTGGGTCATCACAGGTCAGTGAGACGTTCCCATTGTAACTACAAGCCTTGTTAAATGGAGAGGGACAATGCCTGTGGATTGGCCCAATCTTTTCTGCACCGCTCCGTTATGGTTCCCCCTGCAGGGGGTGGGCCCCCTGGGTGGATGGCCTCACATTGCTTTTTTGGGCTTGGCCCGCCCTGGTCCCACGAAGCAGAACCCGACCACAAGGCTCTCACTGATGAACCCCAACCTTAGGCCTAGCTCCAGTGTGGGGTCACAGCTGTGCTATACCAGGCAACATCATGCGCTTCCATTTCGTTGTCTTCATTGAGGCTTTTTGAAATAGGTGGCTTGTCCCCTTCAAACTGGAGGAGCGTTCCTGCCTCAAGTGGAGGAGGTTAAGTATCTTGGGGACCTGTTCTGGAGTGAGGGGAGAATGGAGGGGGAGATTGATAGATGGATCAAGGCTGCTGCTACTATTATGCAGACACTGCACCAATCTGTTGCGGTGAAGTGAGCGAAAAGGCTCTCGATTTACTGGTCGTTCTACGTTCATACCCTTACCTATGGTCATTATATCTGGATCACAAACAAAAGAACAAGATCCCAGATATAAGCCGCTGAGATGAGCTTTCTCTGCAGGGTGGCTGGGCACTCCCTTAGAGATAGGTTTAGGAGTTTTGTCATTCGGGAGAAGCCCGGAGTAGAGCTGGTTCTCTTCCACATTGATGGGAGTCAGCTGAGGTGGCTCCCAGTGCCACTGGGAGGAGGCCCAGGTGATGACCCAGGACACGCTGGAGGGACTATGTCTCTCAGCTGTTTGTGCTGAGGCTGCTGCCCCTGCAACCCTGTCCCTGCGTAAAACAACAATACGAATGCAGCAAAGTTGTATAACTTATCAAAGGCAGAAAACTACGTGCTTCCTTTGGTCTAAGCATTAATTGTTTCAGCTAAGAGTCACCGACATGCTACAGTTAAATGCGCTAAGGTTTAAGCTGCTACATTGACCTAAAGAGCAACCTTTAAGAAAACAACACTGTTGTAATAAGTTTTTTGTTTTGTTTTTCAGGTTACTGAAGATTATGTCATAATGTTCAGTAGTACAACATTCTCAATGTGTTAAATGCATAAAATAAATCTAAATAAGGCAAAATTTCTTTTTTTAGTTACCGTAAATAAATCTTGAATGCAGTGGGAGAGTTTTGATGAGGAATTAATTTTATGTTATACTAGAAACATATGTATTTTTGGGTACATAAAGTTAATGTTTTTGCTCTCTTTCTTCTTTTAGAATAGCTCATTTTATAGGCGATAGTAATGTATTGGCTGTAGACCACTAAATCTAATTTGTTTGTGATTTTAATATACATTTACTTTAGCTGGTAAAAGCAGAACAGGGTGTCATCTAAAAAGTACCTTACTTATGCCACTTCAAAAGCAAAGTAAAGCAATACAAACCTCTTTATTTGTCTTTAGGTGTTTAGGTCTAAGTAAATGACATCATATTATCTAATTCTCTCTAAAGAGTAATGGTATAGAACCATTTAAGTATTTCTAAAAATTAAGTGAGTGGGGTTTTGTCACAATTAAATTTCTCAACAAGTTTAAGAGGATCCATACATGATTTTGTCTTTTACTCCCTCATGTAAAAAACAATGATGGTGCAATTTACAGTATACGTATATCTTGAATCAATTTATATCATTAGCAAAAATTTGTGTATTTTTCAATTTATGATCCAACCAATTAGATTGAATTAGTCCGGGTGTTAATGGGTTTAAAAACACTGCCTTTGCTGAAACAACTTTGTTATAAAATATCTCCTCATTGACACCACATAAGGAATTATTCATCGCGTAAATATTAAGATAGATACTGAGTTATAAACATTTCACCATTTTTAAGTTGAAATAAATGTTTTTATTTGAGGAGGTAAAGAGTTTGAAGGGGGCGATTGCATATGTCCATGAGATTATTAAATACATACACAAAATAAAGAAGGTCATTTTTAAAAGATTAAAGCCTTTTAATTTTTAATCCTGTCTGAAATGAATTATTTATGCATGTTCTGCTCATCTTTGTGGATCAGGACTGTGAATGTTAAAACTTTCTGCAATGAAAGACACTTTTGTGCCAGAAAACTCCCAAGGCTTTGTCAAAGCAACACTGCTTTGTGATTTTTATTACTATTTTTTTATGTTGCGAAAATTGAAAATTATCAGTAAGAATTTGACAAAACTAAAAATTCCTGGAAGAACAAGATGTCAACTTTTGTTGTTGGATTTGGAGGCTCCTTGTCTTTCTCCCCTTCCCTTCCTCTGTCTCCGTCTTTTACTTTGGTTTTAATCAGGCGGACAGTTGTTTGAACCCAATCCAAGGTGGAGAGCTATCATCATTGGACATTAATCTCTGTGACAAGGGTTTATTAGATAAGAGTAGTCTCCCCTGCTGGCTCACAGAGTGGATGGAGCCAGTCCTGACAGAGAGATGTGGCTGAGGGGAACATTGCTGTGCAGGGAGGGCATGTGAAGGAGAGATGGTGATTTAACTTAAGAAAGCGCCTCTCCTTTAGAGAGGGCAGAAACTGGATAAAGGAGAAGAAGGGAAGGATTTATCCCTGTTTGCTTTGGCCTGGAGGTAAATTAGAAGCACCAGAGAGATCGAGGGCCTTATTTATAATGTTTGAAAGGTCAACAGTGATGCTGCAAAAGCTAAATATCATTACAAGTCTTTACTGTAAATTAAAGTGTCTGTGTTTTTCCTCTTCGTCGGGTCACACACTGTCCTCACGCATGGATGACTGATCTTTGTGATGATTATGTAATCGTGCAGCAGATCTCTAGAGTTTTGTGCATCACAGTATGTCTTCAGGCAAAGCGAAAATGTGATGACATAATTTTTTTTCTGTTTTTCTCCCTAAGTTTGAGCTGCTTGCTTTTTTTTTTCAGGGTTGTTTTTTTTATGCCCAGCTGCACGTGAGTGACTCCATTTAAGTCACTCACATTCATGCACTGCAATCGTAGTGCTAGGAGCTGCAGAAAAGAAAGTAATTCATCTTGCCTGAGTCACACCTCCTCTGATTAGTTCAGACAATGAAGCAGAATGCAGTGAGGACAGTTTTCAAACCTGTTTGCTCACATATGTACCAGATAGTCTTCTTTGTTTGTTTTTTTTGGTTTGTTTTTCAATTGTCATTACAAATCATCTGGGCTGAGCCTAGAAAGGAAACAGGGTCTGCAACATCATGTCCATTTCAGCAGAGATGCTCCTGAATGTGATTAGTGTTAGACTGAATTTTGCATTGTAGGTAGAGAACACGCTGGTGTGCATCAATCTTTGTGAAAAGGAACAGACTAGAAAAATGAAGCCACAGCATTAACTTCTGCATAAATCTACATCTGTGGATAATATTGTTTCATTTGAGGTGGTCAGCATATTGTGAAAATATTAAAATAGGGCTGAACACTTGGTAAATGTGTAGATATAATAACATTTTCAACAGAATAATTACAATAGCTATTCATTTGCTTTTGAGCTTTCTTTACCTAAGCATAAATAATATTGTAGTGGCTGAAATTATTTCATTAAAAGTAGGTCACTATAGTTACACATGTCGTTAATGTTATTACAGCTTTGTTTATCAGAACACACATGGAGATATCTTATCAAATGCCACTGAGTTAAACCATTTCTATCCAGACACTATATTGTAGTATCTAGAAGAGTGCACTTTTATCAAACAGTATGTGCTGGTATTGCATGTGTTCATGTCTACATAAAGTAGAAGTTACAATCACAATGTGTCTATGTCTGGTTCTGATTGTTTTATCAACTCCTTTGGTAATTTCATTAATTAATGCTGCTGTAACTTTGTGATTTTGTCTTTTGTTATTTATTTATTTATTTATTTTTAACTGTATCTATAAAAGGGATAGTGTTGATTGTGATTGTATGTTTTTCTTACTACTCTCCTTCTTTTCCATCATGGCGGTTTCCTCACCAACAGTCTTGGCTTTAGTGTCTTTGTTTCTAAGATCAGCTGTACATTACCACATCTCATCATATGAGGGGATTAGCGGCCTAGTGGTTAGGGCATAGAGCTTGGAATTCTGAGGTTGTGAGTTCGAGCCCCACTCCCACAGACTGCCACTCTGGGTCCCTGAGCAAAGACCCTTAACCACTGATTGCTCCCTGGGCTCCGCACAGTGGCAGCCCACTGCTCCCCAAGGGGATGGGTTAAATGCAGAGAGTTAATTTCATTGCTCTGTACTTTTGACAGTGTGATGACGATAAAACGTTGGAAGGGAAAAAATATCCTATCTGTATATCATCCTTCTTATTGTTCAGCTCTTAACAGTAGTAAGAAATCATTTAGAGTCCTCAAATCAATCAAAACCAACGTTAAAATTTGTTTCTGTCAAGAAAGCATCTTTTAACTTTTTATTCTCTTCCATTCTTTTTACATTAACTGTATGATTGCCTTTTTAACCCTTGTCATGGTCAAGCCTGGTATAAGGAGAATTTGCAGAGGGCTGACTGTAAATTGTATGGTTTAACCAGTGATTGTGATAGCACACTTCAAATTATACCAAAATCAAAGATACAAATGAAGTAAAAAGAGTCATTTGGAATCATTTCAAAACCAACGGTTTGTCCAGGTTTGATCATTTTGGTGAAAACTGTAACTCACAGAAAAACATATCAGTAACTGAGTTGTTAGTAGGAAGCCTGGGCAGGATGTTACCTTCAAAACAAAAGAGACAGGAACCGTATGCGTGTAATGCTGTAACCACATCTCCACAACAATGAACTGCTGGTCTTTCGGTTTCTTCACCTTCCTATCTTGTTTTTCTGGATTGCAGCAAACTGGTTAATGACTAAACCTCAGGTTAACCCAGTTTTAGTTTCAGATTACTTACACACACAAATGTTCACATCCACACATGCAAAGGTTTGACTATCAGTCACCCTGTACTTAAGGCTCTGCATATGTGTGTGAAAAATAAAGGTAATTTGTTTGTGTATTTCATTGCACATCCTGGTATTCCTTGGTAACAGCTCAGCTGCACAGTAACATGATACGATCTTTATGTCTGCTTTGCTTACTGTAATGACTTCTGTAACACCTACCTGTTAGCGTTTGGAACTCTTTTATTCTTTTTTCCTTATTTGAATTCTACATTTATTGCCACTTCATGTAGACTGTGAGTTGAATGCAGCTAAGCTCTACTATCTTATGCTTTAGGAGACATACACAGATTTTATAGGGATAAAGGAACCAATGATTTCAAACTTCTCCTTTCTGTTTGCTTGTCAGAATTCACAAACAAACCTCCTGCCCTTTAGATTTACTTCTACTTCCTGTTGCAGGTGGAGCCAGTCCTGACCTCGATTCAGGAACTAGACTTTTTTCTCTGCATTTTTACCCTCAGAGGTTTATTCAGGAGCACAAAATTCATTAAGACTTAGAAACACATGCACACTAATTCAGATGGAGTTACCATCCAGGAGATTTTTCCTGCATGGACCAAAGAAGTGTGGGTCTCCATTGTATTGGAGATTGTGTCAGGAAGGAAAACCCCGCCTCTATATTTCCCCTTGTCACCCAAAGTGATGATGACGTCACAGTAGAGCTGCAAAGCGACATGGGAAATGACCTTTAGACCTGTGTGCATGCAATAAAATAATGCATACAAGCAAAAATTAGAAAAATAAACCTTTTTATGTTAAAGGAAAAGGTGTAACCTGGGAAAGGGATGTAAAAGGAGAAAGATTTATGACATTAATCTAAGAGTCCCCCGCTTGTTAGCAGGCATTTTAATAATGAGAGCAAAGGGCTTATGTGATGAGGAGACAAAAGCAAAACCACCATCATGATGGTGAAGGGTAGAGCATTATTTATTCAGGTGTCCACATCTGAATAAGTGCTGTTTTTATTCCTATTATATAAAAGCAAAGGAAAATTAACTACAAAGCTTACATTAATGGTCACCTTATATCACCCTATAATAATGGTTAGCAATGTTTTCAGGGTAAGCATTAAGAAATGTTGCATCTTTATATTCTTGCTCTGTATGTTTATAAGGACAAAGTCGTACTTAATGGCTTGAAACGCATCATTCAACTAACACCGCTGTGTATGCATATGTGAAACCAGAATTATAAATAGCTGCATATATCTTTCTCAACCATAAATGTCAAGCCATTGCAACCTCTCAGGTAAATATAGATGCTATTTCCCCTAAATGCACAGCAGTATCTCACAGCAGATGAGAATAAGACCACAGTGACTTTAAAAGCGTTACCCTCTGACTGTTAGGTGCCTTTGGTATTTTCCAGGGCGAGTAGTGAAACGGCTTTAAACATGCAAACATTCACCCATTAGCATAGAGGTAGTCAATGAGGTATCCCTGGGTGTCTGCATCCACTCACACACTGAGTGGGGATTATTGATTTCTGGTCAGGCATTAATTACACGAGGGGAAAAGAGTAAGATAAAAAAAAAGCTTTCTGTGGAATAATTGGATTATTTTCAGCATTAGTTTGTAGACAGAAACACGAATAAATGATGAATGCTTAAGATGAATATAATCATTGCCTCATAGATTAGTTTGATATTGATACTGTGAAGAAAAAAAATCATCTTCAATTTTGTAAAATAATTTTGCTAAAAAAAATCATTACTATATGATTAAGGGGGAGTGTCGGCCTAGTGGTTAGGGCATAGCGCTTGGAATTCTGAGGTTGTGAGTTTGAAACCCACTCCCACAGACTGCCACTCTTGCTCTTTGAGCACGTCCCCCAATTGTTCCCCAGGTGCCTTACAATGGCAGCCCACTGCTCCCCAATGGGATGGGTTAAATGCAGATGTAAAATTCTCCAATGTGAGATAAATAAAGTTCAATTACTTCTAATTCTAAATACATCAAATTATAATGATAGTACTGTTACGTCACTGAATGAAATACAAAATTATAATCTAATATTTTTGATGAGGACAAATACGCCCTTAAAATTTTATTATTTTTCTATCTTGTCCATGCACTGGTTATTTTCCGGTTCTTTGACTTATGTAGTGTTTGGACAATATAAAATACATTTAATTACTGTACATGGCTTTTTTTTTTTAAGATGCTTTTCTATAATAAAATATTGATAACATGTTTGTACTTAATGATTGATTTGCTGTTTTTGTATGAATAACATTAGAAGGCTGTTTCATTTTTACATATTAGTCTGGATTTATTAGTCTGTTGTGTTAAAGAAAATCATAAAAAAAAGATAAAAAGATTTGACCCTGAAATTAATTTACTTCTCTTGAGTAGCTATAAAGTTCCCAATCGATCAGAGCCTGAAAAGCTAATTATCTTTTTAATTAACCGGGGTTATCTCCTCCTAGCAAAGGAGGCTGTTTCATTGCACCTACAACCGGGCAAACACTGCACAATCTTTTGCCCTTTTTGGTCGATTCTCCAGTTGTGCGAGAATTTTTCAACTGGGCCGACCGTCAGCATGATCGTGCGTCGTGTAGCATTTAGGGGGTTAAAAGGTGTGATTAGCCTCTCGTTAACCACCTTATTCTGTGAAACAGGACAATTATTTTTGCCTACTTCGATAGTAGCTTCAACTGGAATTGAGATAAAAGTTCCGGAAAAAAAAGGTCAGTTTCCTCTGTATTCATAAGCTCAGGTTAGCTTCTGTTTCCGTGCCTCAAAACGGAGCCAAACCGGGTTGACATCCGATCAATGTGAGTGAAACCTGCACTGGTACAGCTTGATGTACATAGTTAAAAAAAAAGGTGCCCTAGCCTCATGGGAAAGATGGTTTTCCCTCCATTTGAGTTTCCATTTACACTTGATACTTACAAAACTGTTCATGTAAGCAAAACCTTCCCTGTTAATGCATGGTTTTTAGGTAGAAGTAAACACACCAACCCATGTTCATTGCTTCTTTGAAGCTGAAGCATGCATGCTTGCTGCTGCGGTTCTGAACTTTGCCTCACCCGTGGTACCACCTCAGCAAAAGTATCATGTGAACAGTCTTCCTGTGTTCAGTCTCCACCTTTGTTTTAGAAATGCTTCAGCTGCGTTCAGCGTCTATGACCTGAGCTTGTGAAAACACCTTATGTTGGAGTACAACTTAATGATGCGTTGCTTGCTATACTCAGCTCACTGACAGGGCTGTGAATCAGCACAACTTCAGCCATGTCAAAATAAGTTAAATAACTTAGCCTACTGCCCTTTCTTTATGTGTGTGTGTGTTTTTGGCACTGCAAAATATGTGTTTGTGTTTGGTAGTCTTTTACCACAAAATTATTTGGTTTTCCCACCTTTATTGCTAGATGTTGATGGAAATTTCCAATCGAGTGTTGAATATTGAGAGAGTGATATTGTGTTATTTGATTAAAATGGAGAGAAAGATATAAAGCTGATATAAAAACTGTCTTTCGATACAAAATCTTTTGTATTTATCTGTGTAAAAAAGAAAGTGTTACAACTGATGAAATAGCCGAGCAGCTTTGCTTCATAATTGACGGAAACGTACACAGATGATGCAAAAAATGAAGAAATAATTAGGGATAAAGAAACACATTCTTCAAGCATCTCTTTGCAGGTTCTGTGAACAGATGTGTCTCGCTGATAGGGTTGCAAACCATCTTCAGTCCCTAATTTACTTTAAAAGTATGTGTCTAATTAAATTCAGGTTGGACAGAAATGTTCACAAAATCCTTTTATGCACGGAAGGAAAAGCATAAAAATGTGCCATGCTTTGCCAAGAACGTTATGGTTACACAGACAACGTTGAAGCCTAACTCAGATAATTTTCTGAAATTAAATTTTTTACCTAAATGTGGACGCCATTAGATTGCCATCTGAATGATTCTCGACAAAACAACCCAACCTTGCAAAAGAGAACTTAAGACGTCACATTGGATGTGACTGTCAGTATACAAGTAGTTCAATAAAGTTTTGCTGACAAAAAACCCCACAACTAAATCGATGGTTGATGGAAAGACATTACAGCTGTAAACATCCTAATGTGTACACATTGAACATGTCAAAAGGAGCTGTGTAAATTTCCTTGTTTAGTTTGCAGCACATCATGAATGACAGATTTGCTTCCTTGGAGGTTTGTTTAGTTTTAATATTAATCCCACATGTGTACGAACATGTTCATGGCGCTCTTAAGTAAGTGAAGCGCAGCACACTGACATTCATCTAGATGCTGACTAAACACCCAGTAGTATAAAGATAAACACAAACAAATCAGGAGGAACAAATATGAATCACTTGGGTTACTCTAATGAATGCAGAGTGGGTATTCATTATTTTTTATTAGGTTTATGCATCAAATTTAAAACCAAGTTGTGTAAAAGTTGTAGTTATTAAGATTATAAGGCAACAGTCAGCATATATTCATCCATCTATTACCAATATCTGCTTGATATAATTCTAGGTCCCATTAGGATGGTTATCATTAGATAAAAAGAGCTATAAAAAGAATCCAGAAGTCCTTAGATCAGGTTCGGGTTCTGGGTTTAGTTTAAATCGTCATTAAAATGTTAAAGTTCCTGCCTGTAATCTGTCTATTTGAGTTATTAATGTTTATAGATAATAATTAACATTATGAATGTTCTGAGTCCCTTTACTGTAAGTCTCAACAAATCTCAGTACTTAATGTACGAATTAACTCAAATCATGTTGACATGATACAAAAGTGATGTGGGTGTCCTTTGATATGAAGAAATACAAAGTTTTTTGTTCAGGTCGTTCATTTAAGCAACAGCAAAAAGGTACAGAGATCAGACACTCAGAAGGAACATAAAGAGACTTTTCATCTTGTTGTGCTATTCTGATGCAGAAGTCTTTGACATTCAGACAATGACAGAATAATGCCTACTGTACCTGATAGTCTTTTGACATTCCTCCTTTGTGATTTTATGCAAATCTATTGTTGTGATGCATAATGACAAGCACACACCCTGATGTCTTTGAACAGCAGTTGTCTTCAGGCCAGTCTGTCTGTTCTGTAGAAGGTGTGGTGGTTCAACAAGAAAAGGGTGGACAATACATTTAGGGCCTCATATCTTCAAATAGATTAACCTTTATGGAGTATTTGTTGCTAATGCAATGAC
Source organism: Cyprinodon variegatus (assembly GCF_000732505.1). Classification (NCBI taxonomy): domain Eukaryota; kingdom Metazoa; phylum Chordata; class Actinopteri; order Cyprinodontiformes; family Cyprinodontidae; genus Cyprinodon; species Cyprinodon variegatus. Next base: position 269,657 of record NW_015151252.1, on the reverse strand, counting down.
AACAAGTAAATAATTAAGAATCTAAATATTCATGCATTACCCACATAAATGCAGAGCACATTTAAAAGTTTAAGAGTTTAATTGTATTATGGCAATAAAGGTATTTCATTTAGAAAATCATGACTTAATTAATGGGTAGTAATAATAAAAATAAAAATATCAGGTTTGAAATTTACTAATACTAAACTAGCTTTCTACATGTGGATTTGAACCTTAGATTATGAATTGCCTCACTAGCCGCTCCACAATATATACATTTGAAACCATTGGTCAGTGGTGCAGAGATTCATGGTGTGCAGTTCTCCATCTGCTCTTTCAATTTGGTCTCTAAGTCCTGAGAGTTGCTGCAGGACACACACAGCAGAGGCACAGAGCAGCTCAGCACTCATTTGACAAGAACAGAGCAGTTAACCATTTGACCTTTGCAGACATATATCACCTTAGACACCAGAAGTGAACCGCAGCGGGGCTACTGGTAAAAGCAACCTCGGAAAAGGACCCTTGATAGATTTCAGAGCCATAACCGCCCACCATGCACTTTCAATATGGGGTGTCAGCAATTCATGGATGACACAAAGAAAAGAGTGAGTCTAATCTTATTGATAACTCTACATGTCCCTATGAATGTTCTCAGCATTGTGCATGATTCATATTTTATAACAAGTTGATCCAACTTGCTGTAGTTGAATTAATTTGCAATGAAATAAATGAATAAAAAGAAATGTAAAAGTATTTTTAGCCCAATTCAAATCTTGCAAACAATCTAGAGTGAAGTAGAAGAGTTTGAGGGCTGTTTTACTAGATAGTGCTTATCATTGGTCATGGAAAATTCAAGCACTTGGGCAAGAAATTCCATCATAAATTTGATACATTACTAAGGAAATTCTAGATTCGCTGAACTCAAGCAGGCACCCAGCCGTTTTTGTTTATTATCTGAAAAGTTTGACAAATTTGGTCATTAAATGTCGGGAAGCAACAAATTTTAACGGGCTGATATTGATTTTCTATAACAAACAAGATACACATACATTTTATTTTCAAAAGGTTTTTTTGAACCTTAGTGTTTTTGTCTCAGTTTAATCGCTTTTCATAATTTCACTTATTGCTACCTTCTGGTGAATCAACATAGTTTTACATTAATTAGATATCCTTCAACATAATGATTCATGAAATGAAAGATAAATTATGCCCTCCTTATACTGCAGATTTGCTTTATATTTAGTTGTTTTACGCTTCGTTTGTGGATTTTGTCTTTATGAGCAGATTTAGATATTTTCGGATCAGTCCCATGGATTTGTTTAATCTGTTTCCATTGCTCCTTATTTTCTTCCACGCTCTTTGGGTTTCTTCTTCTTTTGATGAGCTTCCAGTTTTGTGATTGGATCTTATGCTAAATAGTTAACAAAACACTCAGACACACTCTTATAGTGGGAGTAAGGGAGGCAGTGAGCTGTTAATGGATGCAATTTAAAATACAAATGGCACTGTGATGACCCTGATGAAGCTTGTGAGTTTGGCAGAAAGGATAAATAGTGGAAGTAAAGTTAACATCGAGTAGCATTTGGTTTATAGATTCCTTCTCCTTTGCCTCTTTGTTTTGGAATCTCACTGCATATAATGAATCTTTGTTTAGTTCCAAGGTTCTTCCCCTGTAGCACCGGGACACAGTCATAGTGAATTATCAGCTGATGTGGAGCTAAACCTGTGTGAAAGTCTCTGACTGTATGGAGAAGGGATCACAGGTCAGAAAGGCTGCCATGTTTATGTCAGTGTCTGCTGAGAATCGCTGGACTGAAACTCCTCGTATAAATACACCTGCTGCCACATGGTGAGGTGCCTGTTTCATGGCTTTTGCTTTGCAGCACGCTGGCAACCATGGAGTGCATATAACCCAGCAAGAGGCAATTACTCTAATAATATGACAGAGACCAAAAGTGTCACTTATGTCACTGAAACAAAGTGTCCATTGTTATTTTCAACTTCATAAGAAAGAGAACTGCTGCTGCTTGGAGTGTCCTTCCCTTTAAGGGAAGCAATTTTCAGCAAAGAACATATGATGAAGAACAGCCACTGTACCTGGAAGGAGGCCAGTTGGTGGATAAAGAAAGAAATCCCAAAAATATTTGCACCAGCTGTCAGTTGATAGAAGATAATATCACATACAGACTTCAAAGGATGCTTTAAACTGAAAAAAACAAAAAAAAAACAATGACTACTACTCTTTTCCAGTTTAGCTAAATTATCCCCTTACTGGTGAGTGTTTTGGTAGCTCGAAAATGTGTCCAAGTTCATTTTTGGCATATAGGCAAATTTGCTTCATGTGAAGAAAAATGCACAAACATCACAGAAGCTGCAAGGATGTCGATGGTATGTCTCATTTCCCAAATTTATAAGGTCATTTTTAAATGTTACTTTGCTCTCACCGAACAAGCTTAAGCTAATGACAAACAGAGAAATAAGAAACACTATTTGAAGTATATGTGTTTATTTACAAAATCAGAACAAATGGCTCTCTTTTAAAAAAAAAAGGCACAAGTGAGTCCTAACTGTATCATAAAACCAAGCTCTCTGATAAATCCCTTGATGCCAAATTTATATGAATAGAAATGTGGTTAATTACAAATTTGTGACAGTATTTTTAGCAATTAAATATAAAATGCATCTTTAGGAACCAGTTATATGGAAAGAAGAGCTTGCCAAATGTTCCTAGGTCCACAATGAATGTGTACTAACTGGCACTGGGGGAATGCACATGCTATTTTGGCTGTGTACGTATTACAAAGGGTTTGTTGCATATCTGCAACAATGGTCATCAAAATAAGATAGTCCTGCTAATTATCATTTACAAACCATAAAAAATAAGGCTGCAGAGTACATTTTTTAGCCAATAGAGTTCACAAAATATAGATTTATTTAACATTGTTGTTAAATTAAGTATTTGTCTGCTGTTCAGAAGTAAAATAGTACCTAAGATAAATGTACTAAAAGGGCATCTTAGTTATGTGGGGGTCTTCTACATGCAGCAACACACTGAAACTCCACTATATATAAAAAAAAAAACCCAAAACACTCCAATAGATCGCCAATGTTATGACACAGAACTCTGTGATATATATATCATATATCAATGATAAGATGCAATCAGCCTGCTGCCAATTGCATCTTATCATTGACTATGCAACAATTATCTGAGATGTGTCTCACAACTTTCTTTATGTCAAGTGCGCTTCCATTTTTTTCTTTTTGTACAGAAACATTTTATGTAAAATTCCAGAATTTTTCATGCTTTTCCTTAAGCTATCATCCCAGATTGTTTAATTGTTACGTACCGTCTTAAAGTATAGGTTCATTTTAACAGCTAAATCAGCATTTTAAAATGACTGAAAAAGAGACTATCCTTCCAGCCTGAGTGTTTGGTCTTTACTTTCAGTGAAGACAAGGCAAAGTAGGAGATGAATGGACAGGTTCGGATACTCTGCTGCATTATTAAGGGCACATTTTTTGCGGTGAAGAACAGGCCTCAAAAAAGCAAATCTCTTAATTTAATGGGATCCTCACCAATGATCATGACTGAGGAGTGAGATCCAAGGCTTTTTTTTGTGGGCTAGTTGAGAGAGGAGCTAACTTGGAGTAGAACTGCTGCTTCGATTTTTAAAAAGGAGCTGAGTCCTCCCTCCTTAGCATCTTCTCTTGAAGGTTTTTCAATAATTTTTACCTAGCTGGATAAACTGTGTAGAGTCAGTGACTCTGAAGGCACTAAGTGTTTTTTCAGGCTTGTGAATGCCTTAGGATTTCTCTGAATAAGCTGGAGAGATCTGCGGGTGGTCTGGTTTCTGGGACATGTTGCCCCTCTAATAAGACCCTTGATTAGGAGCAGACATTAAAATAATCAATGGAAGTATTAAGTGAAAAGAATTTCCATGTATAAAAATCTTTCCTATTTCATAAATTAAAAGTATTGTTCAGAACATTGAACACTAGGTTCAGACTGGAGGGATTTGCCAGACAAATGTCCTGCAGTGCAGGTTTAATTAAAACCACTATTTTACTCAAACCCAGCAACCAGATCCCAACACAACACACGATGGAAAAGTGTTCCATGGAAACAGATGTTAATGACGCTGTTGGAGGTTTAGATGATGAGATTTAGGATGTGGGGTCACCTGGCATGTGTTTTTGTGGTTTGCCTTACTGGTTCCATAGATGGAAGCATTTTTCCTTTTTTCAACCACATCCGAACTACCTTTCCTCTTTTTTTTCCAGAAGTCTTGTGTTTTCATAAATTTGAAATAAATTACTTTTCATTACCATTTTCTTTTTCCTTGTGATTGAACTTTGGGAATCTTGTGGACAAATTTAAAAAAGAAAGATCGACTATTAAGATGGAAAAAGATATTTAACCCAGTAGGTGTCTGTGCTGTAGATTTCTCCTTCATGTGGCAAGACAACCATGATCCGCATGGGACATTTATGCTTCTTTTCAGTCCCTAAGGGCAGATTCTTTGACTAAACTGGATTGAGAGGCTTTTTAATTGAGCTGCCATTAGCCATTGGTTGATAAGACAGTTATCCTTGATGCTCATTCACCCCCAATGATTTTCCACCAATTTACATCTTATTGAGACAATGAGATCACTATTAGTGGCATGACCTTTTGCCTTTTGCTTCAATCTAAGGGCACAATGACTCCATTGCAAAGGACAGAACTGAAAAGGAAGTAGCATGTTAAAATTAGCAGAAAATGTGACTTTGATTGATAGCTACTGCATTAAAGGGAATCAAAACTCCTATTTCTGTAAATCTTTCAAGAACATATCCGTCTAAAATCCTTGTCTTTATCTAAAATCCTTGTGGATCACTTCTCAATATTCCATATTTTCATTTTGTGATCCATTTTAGTTAAGTTTCATTCGTTAAGAAAAGCAAACAATTATCAAATTGATACTTTAGTAATTGCTTCTGCCTCTGTTTTGATCCAAAAGGAACCAATGTTAAATGCCCAGGTGGTTATTAGGCAGTCAGAAAATGGATCATCCAGAGTGGTTGGCTATAAAAGTGTTTTTCAACTGTGGTCCTCAAGGCAAACTGCACTGCGTGTTTAAGATGTTTCTCTGCTTCCACACACCTGATTCAGATGTTTGCATTTCAGGAAAGCATGTTAATATGTTATCAATTGATATCAGGCATCCAAGGCATAAAGAGCGGTGTGCCTTGAGGATCCAGTTTAAAAAACAGTGGGCTATAAAACTTAGCTTATGGCTGAAATAAGTTCATAATGATATATTTTATTTTCCATATTCTCTTTTATATTAATTTCAGAAGCTGCAATTGTAAAACTGTTTTGTTTTTAATTTATCTATGATTCCATCACGATAAAATATATTTAAATGATTCTTTCATATTAGTTTTTTTCTGTCACTATGTATTGGTTCAAATAAAAGAGGCAAACCTAATCCTGTTTAAACAAAACCTGTTAGGATTAAAAAAGCTGATGTTACTTTTCATTGATAGAGCACAGGTTTGCTTTCTAAATACTATTGTAAGGTATCTTGAGTTTCCCCCCATCATAAATGGTAAAGTCATTTATGATGTCTTTAAAGTCTAATTTCTTGTCAGGCTAATGTATTTGCCAGACCACTGAACCTTTCCTGGGACATCCTACAGTACAGGTAGTTTTTAATTATCTTCATTTTACTGAATGTCTGCCTGCCTCCAGCCAGTCGCAGGTAGAGATAGGAAAATATGAAGCAGGTTCTCCCATTTCCAATAACAATATTTGTGCACAGTTTCTTTCATGCCCTGGAAATCTTACATAAAAGTTTCTGCATTTTATGTTGGATATTTTAATCCCATCTTTTAGTGAATTATATGATCTTTTCTGTACTTTATAGGCAAAATATGGCATTTTTTGACAAAATATGGCCTTTTTTGACCTGCCGGTCCCTAACAATTTTCCCCCTTCCAGTGTGGGAGGTAGAATAGGTTAGATAGTAAGGGAATTCTCTGCCCTATGAATCTGCTGGCAGTTCTGCTGCTACCTTTTTACCATGAAACACACTGCATTTACTCGTTCAGAATCAGTCATTTTTGTCGGGTTTATTTACTCTAATATCAAATATTTTTATCACAAATATTTGCTGAAAAATTAATTTTGCCTGTATTTTTAATGGTCAGAATGTCAATGCCCCCTCTGTTCTAGGCCTGGGACAATTTACTCCTTTGTCCCCTCCTGTTGGTGGGTGTGCTTGTATTTGATGTGACTTTGGTCTATTAAAGGTGCTATATAAATAAAGCTTACTATTTTAGCTTTCTCATACATGGTGTGTTTCCCTTTTTGTTATGGCCTTCAACAAGGGTTGCAAACATTGGGGGCTCCTCCGGGATTTAACCCCAGAACCTTGCGCATATGTCTAATATGTTCATAATAATAATCACATTTGTTCTAAAAAGCTTCAGTGCACTTGCTGTTGACTGATACATTTAAATACAAAAATATTGGGAATTATAGTTATGAAGTAATCACTGAATGAAAAATATATAATGTGATAACCAAATATAGGACATTAAAGGGAAATAGGGTATTCGTATCCATTGTGCTTCTACTACTTTCCTTAGAGACATACTACAGTGATTATCTTTGCAGTTTAATTTAAATGTTTTCATAAAATGTAATCGCGTTCGTTCAAAGATTATAAAGACAATATTATGACTATTTGCATAAATTAAATGTTAGCTTTTAGGAGGCCAGTTCTAGAAATATCAGTGTTAGCAAGAGACAGGAAGCTATCTTTGTTAAATATTAAACGGCTATATGCACAAGTGAGTCGGTCACAAACTCTCCTGCTTACTGATATACTGTACCAACAGTTGGAGCTAAATTAGGACACTGTCACCCTGCGCACATTAGTCAGAACCTCTGAGGTTTTATGTTTACCAGTTTCATCAGAACAGCATCATCACTTTTTTCATTTGAAACAGGAAAGAGATAAAAATAAGCTCTAACAAAAAAACCTCCCAAAAAACGAAACAAAACAGGGTAACGTAGAAAATAGTACGGATCATTCAGAAGAGCGGCGTTAAAACTAAATTATGGTTCACAGATGTTGTTGCCCTGGTGTTTGTCTTCATTAGTTAATTTCCTCTTGCTTGAACAGCTTCGGTACTCTGACCCCAGAGATGACCAGCGACACACATGTGACATTGAACAGTTGTGTATAAAGGAGTCACACATGCTGTCAGACTGTTGAGTGTGAGGTTTTTATCACATGCAGATGTTCACTGCCACTGTGTGGTTTTGGCTGTTTTAATAAGAAATGTGTGGGCACTTTGAGTGGTTGTGGGCTCAGAAGATAAAAAATATAGTTTTCTTTTTAAATCTTTTTATGAAGCTAAGTAAATTAAACAGTCTCTCAATGTCTTAAGCTTGCTGTGGGGACATTTTGGTAAATCTAGTACTTTTTTGGTATTTTTTTTTGTTATGCTGCTTGTCTTTCTCTTTGCACATGCTGTGTCCTGTTGTTTTAATCTGTACCAGAGGGAAAACATCTGTAAATCACTCAAATGAGCACAGGATGCAGGCTGTGTATCCAGTCAATAGAGCATATATTGTATTCTTACAGGTTTAAAAACAGTAGGAAAAACAGAGGTTTAAAAACTAAGTAGAAGATATAATCCATTAAATATGTAGTGTTTTCAAGGTTTTAAAACATCTAATAGGAACATTTATACAGACCCATACCTTACTCTCAGCCCCTGCTTTTTGAGTGAAAAATGGAGAGACTGTTTTATTCTACATTGTAAAAACATGGCAAGAACAACTGCTCTTTTCAGGCTTGTTATGTCTGCTTTAGCTCTTTTTTGGCCTAGGAAACAAGGATGTTTCCTCTTGTTTAGTCTAAGCCAAACACCAAGAAAACCAAAGCTTGTGAGGCAGGTGTGTGATTTTCTTTGTTTGAAAATCATCTATTTTTTTAACCATTAGTCATTCTCTTTAATGATAGTCATATCATTCAGAAAGAAGGGTACTTATTACGTCTTTTCATTCACCTTTAGGGTTGGTTGTCTAAAGTTCAGCTTATTTTTAGCTGTAAGCATCTTTTTTAATAGGAATAAATATTTTTATCCTCCTCTGGGAAATATTCTGAGAAAAATACCTATACAACACACTGCTGAATTATTAAGCTATACAGTTTTATTTAGTGTAGGTTAAAAATAGCACAATTATGTCTACCCGATGACTCATTGAAACAGAAGTTGGGTTTCTCATTCACACTGGGCTTATTTACTTCTATCTTTGCAAAGTGGTGAATCCTACTCCTGGCCTCTGAATCAACAGCGCACACACAAGCTAATCCTGTGGGGCATGGGCGAATTTAGGGCAAGCCTGATTAGTAGTGCCACCGCTTATCATCCACAGCCAGAGGGAGAGGGGAATGGGGGTGGGAGAGACATTTGGAAACTGGGGGGGCAGTAAATGGAAGTGAGGGTGGGAGGTTTAAAACAGGAATACTGTGGCGACGAGTTGAAGGTAAAGCAATAAAGGAGTCATCTAAATTCATCCAAATTTAAACACGCAAATTCTCTCCCCCATCCCCACCTGAGCACAAGAAAGGGATAGAGGGAACAAACTGAAAAATGAAAGGAGAAGAACAACATTCCATTAAATGATAAAGTGTACAATCAGCTGTTGTAACCTTTATACTTATTCATGCATTTTCTATCGATTTCAACTCCTCTGCTCTCTCTCAGCTCTTTTTTTATGGTTCATAATCCTCCATTACCCTCAGGACCATATTGATGTTTGTGATGCTGCCCCCACTTGAGCTGAACCTCAAACGAGATGCAAAGGCTGCCTCTGGGTCATTTGGCTTATTTTGATGTCTTTACCTCTGAGTGGAGAGGAGTGAGGCTGCAGTGGAAGTGGTCACCAGCTTTTGGAGTGAAGGAATTGTTAACAAAAGGGTTTATGAGCTGTGACTAATGGCTTCCCCCTTGCTCAAACATGTTTCTTGCAAACTCTTACATCACAGCTGAAGGATGAAAGCAAACAGGTTGCTCTTTAGGGCGTCTTTTATAGTATTCACCTAAACTAAGGGTACAAAGCTGCTCTATATGGCACTTTTTATTGATAAGTAGCAATCCATGTGTCACCAGCTGCCACTTAAAGTCATAGTAGATGTATAATTAAAATTTATATTATGAATATTTAGTTTATGCCAAGATTACAAAAGTTCACTTATTTCCAGCCTGACCCCCAAAATAGTCATCCACATTACATATCATTTTCTCTATGTTGGAAGTATATTTTTAAGCTTTCTCAAGGTTTCAGACTGTGAAAGGTTTTACCTAGCGGCGATTGCTCGTTGAGTACTAGGGAGGCTAAACCTCTGCTGTAAATTTTAATAAGTAATTGTGCAAATATGCATTTTTTTCCCTTGATAAATATAGAAATTAAACTGTATTAAAGGTGCACTAAAATGCACTTGATTTCATGAGTATAATGCGCATTAATCAGCTGTTGATCCCGCTTTCGGATGCAATCTCCCCTGATGCTGCCTGTCTGTCTGTATGCATAATCTCCATTGAGGCTTGAGCCTCCATATATTGAAGCAACCAGCAAGGAACTAGAGCCCTGATTGGATAACATGCAAAATATATCACTTCCAGTGAATCTAAGCTTATATTTTGCTTATATTTACCCATATTAATTTGTTTTTAATTAGAGGCGTCTTTATAATAGATAATGCATCGGACCTAACACAACTATCAGAATGTTAGCCAGAAGGTGAGTCACTTTTTTATTGAAAGAGGAAAGCACTGGGTGATAGTTTGTCATACTGATAGTTACAGGTATAAAATTTATTCATTTGATAACTGGCCTGAGATATATTAGCAGATTTATTTGCCTATTGCTGTGTATACAGTGTAACCCAGTTTTAGAGTAGCACAGTGTGTTGGTTTCTATCAGGTTATTGTGATAGGAACGAGATTAGGTGTAATGGTTTACACTATTTTTTAGTTCTTCTTGGCTTTGGGTTTGTTTACCTATTTGTATTGAAAGTTAAATAAAGGGTTGTCTACTTATTGGATCACTCTTTACATTACATACAATACTGTGTAATTATTGTGGGCAGGA
>NW_015151252.1:256681-258845 GCF_000732505.1 Cyprinodon variegatus | reverse complement strand
TTTTTTTATTCATTAGAGCTTTAGTTATGAACATCGTTGTACATTAGAGTACTTTATGTGAATAGAGGAAACAGGGTTTCCAGCTCAGCTTCATAGTTTCAGCAATAAAACAAGATTTTCTTCCCCTAACAGTTGATTTAATCTGTCATTCTCACTGTACTTGCTTTTCATTATACAGTAAAATAACAAAAATCTAAAGATCTTCACCTTAAGTTATGAATAAGCCATACATGGTTAGCTCTATATAGATTGGCTCTTTATTTTACAGACTCCCTCGGGATGAATTTTGTTTTGGGAAAGCAATAAAAAGAAGAAAAAAAAAGGATCTAAAAAGACAGTACATCATGACTGATTTGGGTAATCAAAGTAAAAAACTGAATAAGTTATAAATTGGCCAAAGAATAAAAAATACAAAAACAACTAACAGTTAGATTATTCCACAGGAAAAGAATCAAAAGACTTTTGTTATGTTATTCTTGGCTTTTCTACTTAGTAATATGTGAAACAGTAGGAAATGTCTTCTGTAATCGGTAACTCTCAACAGGTGTTTATGAAAGAACAGGAAGACTGCTTCCTCTTTGGATCACAGTGGTGTTGGTTCTTTAGGATGCCTTCATTTATGGCGAGGTACAAATATGGAGGGGTTCAGAGCACCGGTTTGTTCAGATCGTTCACAAATGGCTTGATTTCTATATTAACCTATAAAGTAGTTTTGCCAACATATCATTTAGAGGAAGCTGAAGCTGCTTAATTTATGTCACTGAATGGCTGTAAACATGTGTGTCTGTGCGACTGTGGTGATGGTGCAGCTGTGTCCTGTTTCTCTGCGGGCACGGAACACTTGTGTGTAAATGTGTGTGCGTTCGAGACTGTGGGGGCAGGAATATATGTGTCTCCCCCTCCAGCTTTCTCTCCATCCCGTCAGTTTTGATTGACAGAAGAAGGAGGGAGGTGTATAATTTATCACTTCCCACTTGGTCCCTCAGTACCCTGCAGCCACAGGACTGAGGTTGGTCCCTCAGAGCAAAAGTCAGATTATTAAATCCTTAATGGACAACCAGTGCATGCACAATCTCACTCACTCTTTTGCACACACATGCATGCACACACCCACACCAACACATACTCACACACTCACACACACACACTGTTGGTATCCTTCCCTGGAAGCCTCTCTGTCATGTTTAATGTATTATGAATGAATGATTCATGGAAGGGGGGAGAATTTTGTATTTTAGGAGTACTTACTCATTTATAGTTCTACCACTCTCTGTTCACTTTGAATTGGATTTTTTTCTCAGCTTATCTAAGATAATTAAAAAAGTTACAGTGTATTTACAGTAAAATCTTTGTCACTGTCTTATAGCAAAATCTCAATTGTTTTTCCTTTCATAAAAGGACATAGATGTTTAAATACGAGTCTAAATTGCACATATCCAAGAAGATTCCTCATGTTTCACAGTCCTACATTAGACATAGCGTTCCTATTTTAATAACGCTGGAGGCCTAAACCATTATCAGCTACAGTGGACAAAATCAAAATAATTGATATCTGATAATCGACAGATTTCGCAAAATCTAAAAAGGTAAAAAAATACAAATCTGACAGACACTCCTTGTGGCATCAAGGGAAACAGTTTGCTATTATCTCTGGATTTATCTCATTGGCCCCTAAGCTACAATCAGAAATGGAATGGAATGAAAACAATGGTACTGAGAGTCCAAAAAGTCCAAATATAAACTGTTAAACTAGCAACTTGACGTAAGCCAGCAGAAACTGACTGGGAACAGGAAACAGTGGTAAGATCTGATAAAGTCCAGGAAGCATCACTGATTGATGACTTATCTGCTGATTGTAGCTGAAAAACAGGTGCAGAGAGTTGGAAGTTAAACAGTGATATCTAACAGGAGGAAATAATACAACATTTTGAAAATCGTCAAGCACAATGAAAATAAATCAAGGTAATCCTTGCATCCATCTATCTTCAGTAGTCATTGGGTGGGACACAGGGTAAACTCTGAACAAGTCTCTGGTCCATCCCAGGACAACACAGAGACATAGAGAAACAATAACACTGTCCCTCTACTTAGAGATGTATAATATGTGGCATCGCAATAAAAGCATTTTCAATATTGGGAATGAGAAAGGTCTACTTGGTTTACT
>NW_015151252.1:223135-255326 GCF_000732505.1 Cyprinodon variegatus | reverse complement strand
CGTTTATCTCCAGCTGTCTAGATACACCCTGGACAGGTGACCAGCCCATCGCAGGGCAACACAGAGACAAACAGGACAAGCAACCATTCATGCACACACTTACACATAAAGAGAATTTAGAGAAGCCAATTAACCCAACAGTCATGTTTTTGGACTGTGGGAGGAAGGGAGTTTGCTATATAGGGGCTAATTGGTGGTTTGATATATTACATATAGGTATTTTTATGCATGATTTTACTTTTGTTGTTCTAAAATGTGATTGAATTGCCCATACACCAATTAGAAATGCTAAAAATAAAGAGGGGGAGGTCCAAAATAAAATTCTTATGCAGTATATGGGATTTTATATGCACTAATAAAGGCTAGTATCATCAAGATTAAAGTGTAACCCTCTGTTTTGTAGCTATGGCTTTCAGAGTCCTGCATTTTGACAATATAGAGGCAGATGGCACAGCTCTAGGAGTCATCTCTACATTAGGGTGAACAGCAGGTAGTGGCATCATGTGCAAGTGTGTATGTGGGTGTGTGTATGTTTGTGTCCTACACAGCCAGTAAGGAGAGTTCACAAGGACATGTTTCCAGATCTTGCCTTTGGCACGTGTCACTAACACTTATGTCTCTTTTACTGCACATGGCTGCATGCATACATGTTTAAGTGCAGACAAGAAGAAATATGCTGCTTTGTGGGATTGAAGAAGTGATCTCAGTTCTGAGGCGGGAGGAGACACCAATAGAAGAAGAGCTTTTTTTACTTCTCTCTTGGTGTTTTTTTAGAGGACAATAGAATAGTCAGGTGAGGGTAGTGAAACCGGGCCTAAAACGTTTCAACATTTGATTTTATTGTATTGCTCAACATTTCTGTCTTCACTTTGATTAATTTCTAGGAATCACAGGGCGCCTCTGTAGGCAAATAAGGGCCGTTCTTGTGATTTGACAGCCTGGAGGCCATTAGCTGAACAGATGGCCTCTTAGTAAATGAGAAATGACATTCATGTGAAATGCTATGGGAAACAGACACAGACTATCTTGATGATGGAGTCTGGACAGAGGCGAGAGGAGAGAACGTGTCTGTGATTGGGTTACTGGCAGATGTCAGTGTTTTGAGATCTTCTCGTTTCTGAGAACAGAGCCACACAGAGAGGACAGATAGACGGGCTTAAGTGGAAAACCATGTCCACTCTGACTTCCATTTATTAGAATACCCTGACGTGGCGCTCATTTGCTCCTGTGTAAATCTTTTAGTTGACAGGCCGCTACTTTGACAGTCCTGTTGCTTCAAATTGCATTTGGAACTACTCTCTGTAATCTCTAATAATTCTCAGTTTTTGCCATTTTCAGAATATAAACTAAGCTTTTACTTAAATGCTGACTTCCATGTATGATCAGATAATTGTTATTAATTCCTCTGAACCCTTTCCACAGGCAAACAAGCTCATATCTGCTTTTGTGTCTCCATCATCATAACTATATTTTCCTATATTAATGATGCAGAGATTGGGAAACAGCTGTGAGAGTGCTCCTCAACCCATTTTTTAAACATTTATCAATACGGGTTTGCAAGCAAACCATTCAGTCGTCTTTTAAAGTGCTCAGGATCAGTAGTTTTCTGACGTTTTTCTTCTGTTTCCTTTTCAATCATTTTATGTTTTGTCCTTGTCCTGTCCTGCACTGACCATGACAGCCAATTGTGCAGGTAGTCCTTATAAAAAAAAGTGGGTAAGTGGACATAAAACTAGAAATGTCAGGCTTAAAAAGATGGATGATGCTTTGTATAATTTATAAAAACATCCTAACACTGAACCGAGGTGATTTGCTGTCCTTCATTTGATCATTTATATCCTTCTGGCTCTTTTTGAAAACGTAAAATAAAAATGTTCTGTCCTTCCAATGGTTATTTGCGGTATTTTTCAGTTTCAACAAGGAGAAAGAGGGAACAAGACTCAATATATAAAACTAAATCTTGCAAAGTGTCCTTAGATCTAAATAAAACCTAGTTTTCTGCAAAATAGAAATTTTATGCATGCATACTTGTGCAAGGCGTTAACCACCCCCGCCAAAAATACCTCTGTCTGATGTTTAGTAAATGGAAGTAATTTTTCTAATTCTAGCTGACGTGAAGAAGGAAACATTTAGTCAGATTCAATATCAAGCAGTTGATCTGTTTAGTGATTTATTTTTACATTTCTTGTAACTGTTTTGTTATCATTATCCTCACAGATGAATACATAAGTGTCTTAGTGAGTAAACAAAGTTGCCCAGTTCTCCAGAAGCAATGCAGGCTCGTTAGATATATGTTGCAACCTTGTAGACGGCTAACTGATGTGTGTTTGTTTCATTGCCAACCGTAAAGTGAGATCTTACATCTACAAAATGGTCTTAATCTTGTTTAATCTTAAAAGGGAGAAAAAATATGTTATGCATGCAAACTTTGGAAGCTATGATTTGGATCATTTGAGTTATTTGTGTTTTTTTGTTTGTTGTGCATTGTTCTTGGTTTTATTAGCATCCATGCTTGACTTATCAGCATTAGTATTAAATCCTCTGTAATCATGGGTTACATTATGGCTGTTTCCTCTCAGCTCGTGCTTGTATTTGTAGACCAATGTCTTCATTTGTATCCTTTAAACTGTTTGTTTGTGTGCGTGAAACTCCTCTGTCTCTAATTATGTCCAACCTTTTTCATTAAAGGTCAGTGCTCCTTCCCCTTCATGAAAAGTTGCTAATTCTGTCTGATTTTCACACATTCAAACACAAACAGGTTGCACTCAAAGTCTTCCACTAGATCTCCAAAGACGCTGAACACACAGCTTTGCTTTTTTGCTCTCTTTAGTGAGGGTGCGAACACATTCACACACATGATGCTTTGTTGTAAAGAGGAAAGAGTAGGAGGGAGGGTGACTGACTGAGAGAGCAAACAAGAGCTGAAGCGCTATTCAGAAGCTTTTGGGATTTGATTTATGTGATCTGTTTCAGAAGAGGAGACAAATATAGCTGATGTAGCACACCATGTATTATTTAGATACCAGTCTATTGTTTACTGTACATTCTCCTGGGGGTTAGAATTTGATTCCAGAATACAGAAATGCAAAACAGATGCAAAGAATCCAAAGAGATGTTGCGAAACCAACATGGGGAAAAGACTCCTGATCTGAGATGTTAGTGGTAGAATTTACTCATCCAAGAAATTGTACTAATTCTTACCATCTGTCTTGATGTGTTTTGTTGGACAGATAACATTTTGGGGAGAGAGACATTCAAGAGTGTGACAAACTTCAGCTCCTTCCTGCTTGACCCTTCCTCAGGCACCCTCTTCCTGGGTGCCAGGGACGCCATACTAGCTATAGATACCAAGAACCTGAACCAACCACCGAAAAAGGTAAAACCTGAGCAGACAAGAGTGAACCTGCATGTCCTTGTGAACTGTGTGCATCCAAATAGATCCAGAGTTATCTGGATTAACTGTATTAACCTGCATACTGCGTCTTAGTCTTGATGATTTATTAGAAACTTCATAGAAAGAGGAAGGAGTTTGTTGGAAAAATAATACAATATAGGACAGTGCAAAACCACTGGAAGGCTTTTTAAAAAATCTGATGAGTTTTTCCACTTCGGTTGCTCATGTATGATTCATACAGTATTGAATGATTTTATCCAAACTATCTCTGACAAAGCAAAGTATTTTTACCTGTTATGTTTTACTGATTTAGTCCTTTTATATGTTTCAGGCACACTGAGTGAGAAGTATAGGCTTCCTGTAAATTATTGCAAGATTGTGCCTCTTGATCTTATGAGCGCTCTAATTTTGTTATACTGCCTTTAAAGATCAGCCTATTTGGATGTACTGAAGTAGCGCATCTCTGAATATACTGAGGGTTAAAGAGTTAGATTAATCTAACATTGATTGGCAATCCATTACAGGTAAGCAGCTAATGATGATTCATTTCATTTTTCTTCTCACCCTGGTTTTAGATTGACTGGGCTGTACCAAAAGAGAAGAGGAAGTCTTGTGTGGGGAAGGGAAAGACAGAGGTGAGAACCATGAATGCTCTACATCTTATGTTTGGTTTAGTTTAGATATAAAAAGCTCCGATTGAAACTTGCTATAATGTACTGTGGAAAACTTTTGCATATTTAAAGCTTTTTGTATTTTAAAATTTTTTTGGGACTCCTATTCCAACTGAAATGCCCTGGTAAACATATAAAGGTTAGAAATTCACCCAAAAAAAAAATAAAAAATTGAAATAAGCTGCATTTTCATTGTATATTCTGTTAAATTCAAAAATTCAAAGTTCGTGAAATGTGAAAACATTTCTTCAAGCTCAAACTCTGAAAAAAATATGGCCGCAATTTTATTTTTTTACCTTTTCATAAATAAAACTTACTTGCTTGTGTACAGATGAAAGCATGTGAGCAGGAAGTTAACAATGTCAATAACAACAAAAATAAAATAAACGTACAGCGATGGATGCAAACATGAGATATATCCACATTTCAGCCATGGGTCTAGTGGGCGCCATTATCCTCATTCTCCAGTCTGCTTCTTTTTTTTTTTTGAAGCACCACCAGCTGCAGATCACATGACTTTGGTAATGTTTTATATTTCTATTGCAGTTTTTATACAAGCAAAAAAATCCCCTAATCGAAGAATTAAAACTTTTTTCCAAAACAATACTTTTTTTTTTTTTTATTATTGTAGTGTCTCCTTTTGGTAAATTTATTTTCATCATAACAATTTATACAATTAAGTGGATAATAGAAAAGCAGCTATACCGAAAAGTTTCTGGTTTATGAATACAATACAGTTTAAAAAAGTCAAATTTCAAAATCATAATTTTTTTTTGTTTTTTTCTATCCCTTTCAGCTCCACCTTATAATACTGAATGCACACTGCCAGCCTCAATGTTCAATTCCGTTTTTTTTTTTGTTAAATCTGTTTGTTTTCTGTGGTCATTCACATTTCTAAATATATGCAACTTGTATGTAAACTGCTGTTTGAACTGCATTTATACAACTTAAGTGTCCCGCATGCACAGTCGACGACGCAATAACATTACAAGTAGCGTGCGTGTTCTGTATTTACAGAGGTAAACATGGATTGTTGTGCTGGAGCGCATCTAGCAATCTTTCATTTCTTTTCCAAATGGATCCAGAACATTAACAATGCAATCGATTTAAAAAGAAAGAGAAAGACTCCTCTCTGCATTGTTATCCGCCATGGTTGATGTATTTCATCCCGATTCGATGTATAATAGCAGCCTTTGATGAGTATTAGTCACGTTAAGGATGAATGTGACCTGGGCATTTAGACACATGTCGAATTTGAAAAGATCAGATATCTGTCGGATTTAGTGCCACATAGCCAAGTGGCCTGGGTCACATTTTGAAAAAATCGTTTATCTGTTGTTTTATATGGGCAAAAAAATTGGCTGCAGTGTGAACGTAGCCTAAGTGGCGAACATAATCAAAGTTTTGGCTTAAATAACAGAGATAACAGGTGAAGGCTATGAGCTAAATGAAGATATACAGGTGAATTTTATCTACTCATTTCCAGCTCTGGCTCTGGCTGATGGAGAGGCATTCAGAGGAGCACGCTGGGAGAAACACAAGGAAGAAACTAACATGACATATCCAGTTATACAAAAAGAAAAAATGTAGAGCATACAACTATACTCTAAATGTCAATACTAACAAATACAAAACAGGAAAATAAGGAATAGATATATTGGTAACTCCTTGTTTACCAGGTTAAATTAATGAAACTCCCTTCCGGGATATTTGTGGTCTTATTCTCTGTCAAATATATTTGAGATTTAAATGATCAAATTAAAGAAAAGATAATTGTTTCCTTTGATGGAAAATACCTAAAATACCTCAAACATTTTCTAATCTGTTTGCGTATTTTTGGGACAGTCTCTGTCTTAAAAAGGTATTATAAGGTGAGATTAAATGCATTTTCCTTTGCACCTATTTTCAGTAGCATACATGTGTTTGTGTGTGCGGGTGTGTCTCACAACCTCAAGCTGCTGGACATCAGGTAGAAGGATCTGGGACTGATGCCAATGCCCCATACGAGGTGTTAGCTTGGAAAGAGAGGCAGTAGCAGAGAGACAGGCTGCATTTAACGTCACAGATGTCCATTAACTGTCTTTGGAAAGTGATTAAATACAGCTCACAGATACAGTCAAGCTTTGCATCTGATTCTACTGTGTCTAAAATTCTAGTTTCAGTGTGTATTTGTTGATTCATGCCTTGTTTTTTCATTGATTGAAAAAGCTACTTCACTTTTGAATATCTGTGAAATAACTCCCCCTCAACCGAGTTTCAGTAAACCGTTGGGTTTTCAGAAAGTCAGTTTAAACTGTTTTACTCATAGCTTTGAACAGCTTTCTTTGTTCCTATGTAAAGAAAGAAGGGAGCTGATTCACTGATAAAAGCAGGAATAAAAAGGGATATTTTTTCCTGCAAAAACATTGATTAAAAGATTATATCTGAGTCAGAGGGAATAAGAACAATGAAAGGAGACAGGAGGAAGCAACTGTGAGAAAAAAGCTACAGTAGACTATGATTAGAAAACCGAGGCAACAGACTCAACAGAAGATCACCTGTATATGTTGGTGTTCCTGGTTTTTTTTGCAAGGGTTTTATCACTTTTTATCAAGGTTTTTATCACCATAAAAGTGATAAGTCTTCCTAGAACCAAGACGTTTCTTTTTTCACAGTAACATCACATTTAGAGGATGTGGTTTATAGTGGAAGTGATGCAGACATGTAGGTGCACTAGAAAAGTTAAGATTCTAGTCACTTATTATAAATTCAATCAGACTCTCTTCTCCATGACATACTGTTCATGCCACATTCATTTTGGGCCATTAATGGCCTTTTCTTGGATGCACTTATGATGGTATAACATTTTAAGCAGAAAACAGATTTTGGGTAAAAAAACTAATTGTATCCAGACAGGATCAGAATTGCACATCAAGGCTTAAATAAATACATACATTCTCTCACATAAATGTCTACAAAAGGCATTTGTTTTGTCTTAGGGAGTAAATTCAGTTTTTAATTAAGATTAAAAGTTTCGGCTTTGCAAAAAGGTTTTTTTTATTGGTTAATAAACTCTAGCTTGTATGATGCATGTAAAATTAAAGTGGAAAGGATCAACTTTTTTGAGAAAATCCAAATAAAGTATGGGGATGTATGTTTTATGACAGCACTTTAATTTAGTTGTGTTATATATTCTAGCATGGAAAACACTTTGTGATCATGCTTTTATAGAAGTGAAGATGGTAGCATGCATACAGAAAATTAGTAAATTATACAAATGCCTGACTTCAACTAGTAGGATTTGATTAGTTGCCAATTATGGATGTCCAAATGACAATTTTAATATTTTATTTATCATATGGATAAAATATGTCCCAAACCAAGCAACATTAATAGAAAGATACACCCTAATCTATCTGGCTCTGTTGCATTCAATAAATTCCGTAAAGGTGTGTTGCTTTGTTAATTTAAAGATGCGTTACAGTTTTCTATCAATACTGCCACCTTTGGCAAAAGCACAGAACTGCAGCCCTCTTTTGCTCATTCTCATATTTTCTTTTTTCTTTTTTACTTTTTTCTCCTTACACGGTAGCCGAGTTGATGCCAGTCGCTCCTGAGTATCCATAAAAATCAGTCATGTGTAATACTTTGATAGTTTGCTTGGTACTGTAGGACCCATTTAGCATTCACGTGCTTGACGTCACATCTGCATACAGAGCGCGGGAACTATTGAAGTAAATTCAGGAAAATCGCTGAACTACTGAATCGTCATTCTGCTCATCAAATTATGTTTTAGTCTTAAAAGGTCAAATACAAAGACTATTTTAAATATAAATAATCTTTTTTATAAAATTCCTTTTTAATTTTTAAGAAAAAAACATTTCTTTTTAAAGTATTAAATTGAATCCTTAATTTGATTTAATCCCATATTTAATGACTTGTGTGGTTTCCTCGACCTCCTGGTTTGCTTTGGGCCTCCCACTGAGCTGAACCAGCATAGCAGCTGTGATTGGTGAGAGTTAGAGGTGGGGGTGATTCAGGTGACATGATCAGGGCTTTGGAGAAGATCTGTTCCCTGGGGAAGAGGTGACTCAGGCCTGGAGCACATCCAGAAAAACAGGCGATCTTTGTGTTGTACACACACACAAGCTTCAGCATAAATTACCTGCGTCATGGTTTCTCGCTAAATGAGGTGAGACTGTGAGGGTATTTTTCCACTACAGAGTTCAGAAAGACAAGAAAGAGAAAAATACTAATATATATGCAGGTTTTTCTGTTATTTATCACTTTAGATCTCATTGTAGGGATTTGAGTCAAGGTGACTGTTGCCGGTTTTCTCTTGTGATCTCAAGTGTCACCTAAAGCTGTGGGGGTTTCAGATATCCAGTTAAAGACACAGATACATCTTCTGTTTACATTATTTTGAAAGAATGTGACTCATAAAAGAACCAGAATTCCAAACCATTTTTAAGGTCAGAATCATCTTTAAAAAAAAGGAAAAAAAAGAAACATATGCTGGAATATAATTTTTTTTTCTTTGTGCATTAGTTTAAATTATGAGTGATATGTTATGACTATTTTTAAGGAAAGTGTTTACACAGAAATGTTTAGAAGAAAAGTATTGTATTTTGTAAATTGACCCATGGGGTTGAGCTCAGGCTTGGCTTTAATTCCTGTACCTTTGGCTCCCTCTGCAGGTTGACTGCAACAACTACATCCGTCTATTGGAATTCCTGAAAGATGGTCGCATCTATGTGTGTGGTACCTACGCATTTGACCCCCAGTGTGCATTTCTGGTTAGTGTATCCATTGTTATTTTACATCTCTTATTTCTTAAACTGTTTTCAAATCTTGTGCAAAACTATTTTTATATTTATATTTTATCCCTCCCTTAATGCATTTCATTGAGATTTAATGTGATAAAAACTCCTCGGTGAATTAAAAAGAATGGATTGTTTACCAATTTACTTAGCAAAAATGAAAATAAGAGAGTGTTTGTATCATTCGTAATTTACCTCTTTGCCGGTTGTGGGATGATAGAGGTCTTATCCTCTATCATGGAGGGAAGCTGGGCGTTTCCACCACCATAAGTTTCCACTATCATGTGAGCATACTGCATGATATGTGGTAGTTGCTGATCCTTGTTCACCAACTATTAGGGGATTGTCCACCCAGTGTGTGAAGTCTGGATTTGGCGGACAGAGCGGAGGAACTACCTCTTGTGATCAACGGGCTGAAAGGCGATTGCCAGCAATGCTTTGTGGGGTGCATAGGGCGTGACAGGACACGTAGGATGCCACGGCCATCCGCTGCATCCATTCCCGTCTCCAGTTGTCTTGCCCTGTCTTGCCACTGGATCTAGACGGTCTTGGAAGAGAGACTGAGGTCGACGTTGCGTAACTCTTCCTCACTTTAAACAAAGTCATAGCGCAAGTCATCTGTCATCCTTCCATCTAGGATGAATAGATGGTCCTCGTCGTATCGACGGACGAACAGGAATTTACCTCTTTAGTTTTAGGCTTATTAGAGCCACCTATCCATAGAGCTACAGCTGTCTTTTGGAGTACACACTCACCAGTTATTTACTTTTTGAGAGCTAAATATCATGATAAGTAGGATTTTAATAAAAATAAACAGATAAATTATAAGGAAACTGACTTTTAGTCCTTCTTGTTGTGGTGATATCTTTGTCCAGGCAGCCTTTTAGTCTTTTGCAGTTGCCGTACATTGATAAGATTCAGTGGCCTACAAAAAAAAAAAAATTTTTTTGCCCTGAATCCCAGTATTGTCTGTAGGAAGTATTTAAAACTTAAAGCCAGATTTTATATTTGTATTTACCTTATCAAAACACAGAGCAAGAGCAGAATTTCATTTGTGCGATAATGTTATCATAAACAATAAGTATTGGAACACTCTGCTACACCCACAAATCATTGAGGGCCGAAAACATTTTACAGATGAGTCCCAGCACCACAGCACCCCCCCTCCCCAGACCCTAATTAACACCGTTATAGCTCCTTTAAACAGTGGCAGTTTATTTATTTTCTTTTAATGTCGTCCTACAGCAGCATTCCTCCTTCACTTTGGAAAAAACAGCGGAGGGAGACGTGAAGGTGGAGTCTGGTAAGGGCAAGTGTCCCTTTGAACCCAGCCAGCGTTACACAGCTGTAATGGCAGGCAAGTGGAAAACATTCTGATTAATTATCTTGTTTATCCTCTGCTTGCCAAGCCTGGTTAGTTGTAGATTTTTTTAATACTTTCACTTTATTTTCTTCAGATGGAATCCTATACACAGCAGCCACCAGTAACTTCCTGGGAACTTCCTATGATATCTCCAGGGCAACTGGCCCTGAGCAGGAGCGTGTCCGAACTGAACAGTCCATCAACTGGCTCCATTGTAAGATTGAGTATATATCCTGATACATACATCTTAGTATCACATGATGCAAATTAAATGAGTAAACCTTTTTTTTTGGTGGGGGTGTGTGTGTTCAGATCCAGAGTTTGTTAGCTCAGCCTACATAGAGCAGACCCCTGACAGCAACCCAACTGGAGATGATGACAAAATCTACTTCTTCTTCACGGAGATGGCAAAAGAGCACGATCTGTATACCAAAGTGCCAAGGGTGGTACGGGTCTGCAAGGTAATCCAGAGATTCAACTGATAACTTGTTTCTTTATCTGAGATTTTAGTCAACTAAATCTCTGCTGGTTACTTGTTCAGTCTGACGTGGGAGGCATGAAGACTCTGCAGCGGCGATGGACCACTTTCCTCAAGGCCCAGCTGGTGTGTGAGGACAAACCCAGCGGTCAACGCTACAACATCCTGACCGATGTTTTCACAGCTCGGCACTCTCCAGGAGACCCCAGCAGCACACACTTCTATGGACTGTTTACCTCCCAGTGGTAGGAGATAATATACATTCCCTTTTTGCTGTTTTCTCTTTGCGTCACATGCTAAACAAGCATCATCTATAAATATACTAGGAAGATAAAGAATATAGCTGTGGAGAAGTTTAAAGCAATGTGACTTTATAATATGATAACCTGACTTTATTTACATCTAACAGCTTTAATCAGTATATCTTCTGAAAAAAAGAGAGAAAATACAAATCTAAAGAAAAACATGGCCAGCGAAAATGGAAGAAAAGCTTTTTCAAAGAGTTTGTGATGCATTTTGGAAATAGGAGATTAGTGCCTGGTCTAACACACCACCTGGCTTGAGAAAACTGTTCAAAGACTTACTTTTATTATTTAGGTCTTGCACACATATCATCCTTATCTTTTTTTATTCTTACGCTTACCTTATTTTACTCTAATCCTTATCTTATTTTATTCTTATATCTTATTTTTACCTACAATCCAATTTTCTTCTTTTCTGTAAATGGTTGCACTGCAAGAAAAATTTTCCCACAAGGGATTAATAAAGCAACTCTGATTCATGAAGCCCTTTGGCAGAATTCAGATGAGCCATTTTACTCTTCAGTAGATTAATCTAGATTAATTCCAAGATTACACTGAGATTAATTGTGATTAAAAAAGATAATCTAGGCCCACCACTAGTAAGAAAATCAAACTATATATTGAAAACCATAATTTATTAATCTAGATTACTTGTTTTTGTACTTGATAAATGCACAGCAGACTTGCTTTATTCAAAACTACCTTTCCTTCTTCTATTCAAATATTCACTAGTATGAATAATCTTTGTATTTTCTTCATATATATATATTAAAGTCCTAATGAAATGAATAAAGATCTGTAGTGAAAACAGATGATAAATGTCAGGGACTCTAAATACTTTAGAAAGACCCAGTGCTATTTTAAAAAATGTCATGTTCAATGACATCACCAGTACCAGGTCCAACGAATTGTAAATTTCCTGTTCATATCCATAAAAAAAATTAAGTAATGGACATGAGGGCAAAGCCGTTTCAGCAAATATCAAATGATAAACTGATTTTAATTGAAGGTATAATTTTATCGGTTTTTTTGATATATTTAACCATTGAATTATGAGAGTGTTATCCACAACTAAAACAGAGCAATTTTCTAAACCCTTAAACCTAACTAAACCTTTATTGCCTTTCCTTTTACAGGGAGCCCAATGATGTTTCAGCGGTGTGTGTTTTCAGTCAGTTTGACATCATCAAAGTGATGGACGGCCCCTTTAAAGAGCTAAAGAAGACATGTGAGAACTGGAATACTCCTGAGACGGTCCCAACTCCGAGACCAGGCCAGGTACTAAACTATCACCAAGTTGCCTGTTTCCCTTTACATATGTTTAGTTTATTTCCTTGTATAACTATTGTCTTTCTTCGTGTAATTCCCAGTGTTTGAACAGCGCTTTAAGGGCTGAAGGATTCGAATCTTCTTTGAAACTTCCTGACAAGGTGCTGACGTTTGTGAGGGACCATCCTCTAATGGAGAACAGTGTCACAGCAGCACCTGTGCTGGTCCGTAAGGGAATTAAATACACCAAGCTAGCGGTTACCCTAATGGGTGAAGCAGAGGACCAAAGAGGATTTGTCCTTCATCTTGGAACAGGTCAGAGAAGATTGATAAACTGAAAATTCTGAAAGAACATTCAAATTTTAATCACTGTTAAGTATACCATATGTGTATGTATATAAATGTGTCTTGGGTTATTTAGTATATAAACCAAAAAGGGAACATTTTCCTGTTAACTTTAAGATAAATTTCTTAAAATCATGACAGCTTCTCTGAAGCTCAAGGCATAAAGAATTATTTACATCAAATCTTTGAGGGTAACTTGACAAAGAAGCCATTAAATTTCTCCCAAAACTCATTGAAAAGCTTAACAAATCTTTAAAAAGCTCAAACAGTAATCGGGGTTGCTTGTCTTAAAACTTTTTATGTATGTATACAATAACACAGATTAGCAAAATTCAGTTTATTGATTGTTTATTGAGTTTGATCTTTTTTATTTTATTGGAGTAAATCATTTTAAAAGTAAACCCTTTCTTTCTGTGTTGTAGATCGAGGTGAACTCCACCAGGTGGCAGTAGCGGGCCAAAATGCAACTTTACTACAAGAGATTCCTCTCTTCTCATCAGAAGAGCCTGTTAACAATATATTACTATATCAGGTAAAGCAGCTGCTTTTGTACCTCAAGGCTCACATTTCTTTTAGCTTTTATATATTTTGTTGTTGTTGACTAAAACTGAATGATTATTTTTAGAGTCCATTGATTATCTAAGGTTTCCTGTTTCTCCAGGGCCAAGCACTGGTGGGAAGCTCGCTGTCTGTGGCCAGAGTCCAGGCTGAAGGCTGCGCTCTATATTCCAGCTGTGAGATCTGTGCCAGAGCCAGAGGAGTGGGCTGTGAGTGGAGCGAAGAAGATCAAACCTGCAGCTTTACAGACACAGAGTGAGTATTAAGAGTATGTCAAAGTACAAGAAGCTGTTTGAAAATGGAAAACTAAACCAGATTACCATTATTAGAACACAGCAGTGCGTGTAAGGAAAACTTCAATCCTTTTGGTCTTAAAGAATACACTAATTTAGTTGAAACAGTGTAATGTAAAGAAAGAAAGATAAATTATAATAACGATTAATAATAACGATCAAGCAGAGATTACGATTTATAGCAATCAGGCAAATATAAAACTAAAAAACAATCACTAAGTGAAAGGTTGAATCAGTTACAACTATTTGGTTTAAATATGGATCTTTTTGTGGCACTAGTTGCCCCTTCGTTAGACTGGCGACCTGTCCAGGGTGTACCCACGCCTCTCGCCTGTAGACAGCTGGAGATACTGTAGGCACCAGCATCTCTCACGACCACGCTTGGGATAAGCTTGACAGAAAATGGATGGATAGTTGCCCTTATTCTGTTATCAGGAAATAGGTGAACTAGGGAAATCAAGAGCCTTTTTTTTTTTGTTTTTAACACTTGATATTTCAGTTAGATAATTTTTTTCCTTCTTTCCAGCTTTTATTTTCATTACATTGTCACAAGTAAAGAGCAACGAAATTCCCTCTCTGCATTTAACCCATCCCCTTGGGGAGCAGTGGGCAGCCATGGTGCAGCACCCGGGGAGCAGTGTGGGATTAAGGGTCTTGCTCAGGGACCTGATTAGGCCTAACAGACACAGCTTGGATTTTTTTTTAAAAAACACACTATAGAGACTTGATACTACAAATTACATAGTTAACCTGCAAGACTACCTAATGATGACAATTCAGAATTTCATGTAAAAATGTAAATTTTAAAAAGACATAGAGAAAGGACGATAAAAGGACACATTTATTTCCAAATCAAATAGATAGAAATACACAAAGAAATACTCAAACAAGGTCAAAATGTCATTTTTTTTCTGGGTCTGTATACCAAAGCGAGAATAATGAAATATCTGCTATGGTTATATTTGGGATTCCTTTGGTAGAAATGATAAAAAAAAACTTTTGCATCACCTATTGGGGGCTGAAAAAATGAAACCCTGAAAGTAGGACATAAGGATTTTGCCCTGTTGGCTGATAGTGTTGTTCAATTACACACAGTTTATTAAGTTGCGAGGGCAGAGACGGCCGAGAGTCCAGCTGATTTTGAGAGAGCAAGGAGTGGCCTTAGCTCACCATCAGGGCTAAGCTTAGGTGCAGACAGAGCTAAGCACAGCTGGTGGAAAAGAGTTTGTCAGAGTTTAGAACCCACCAGACACATATCATAGTAAATTAGCATGTGTGAGACTTAAAAGCTGCAGAACAGTGAGATTCTTAACAGTAAGCTGAAGGTGAAGGTTCATAGCAGCAGTTCTTCCATGTTCAGTACTGTATACCGCCCCTGAATTTTTACTGGTACGCATTATGGGGGCGTTTTGGCTAACTTTTACCCCTGGTTAACACATATATAGCGACTTTATGGAATTAACAAAATTTATCAAAGTTATCATAGGTCAGTTTAATTTCATTTACTTTTTCTTTTGTAGTCTGGGTTAATAATTGTCAGTTAATATCACTAACTAAAAGTGGTTGCTTAATAAAATAGCCCTATCCATTGTTACATTTTGTTTAATTGTTTCTTGCTTCACACGATTATCATTCAAAATTGAACAATGAGAACAACAAGATAAAACAATTAGATATCAATTAACCAAAATAAAATCAGAACCAAAACTAACAAAAATTTGCCTTGAGTTAAATGAAATGTTTTCTGTTTCCAGTCCCGGCCCAGGTGACGTTGTGGATGAGGCCTTAAAAAAGTGTCATCCACCAGAGGGTAAGTAAATCCATGTGCAATATATTATGTGCTAAAAAAAAAAAAAAAGTTATTCATAAAACCCTCATGTCTTATTGTGAATATTGTTTTAAGCTCTTTGTTTTGTTTATTTTAGGACGATGCAATCCAACCACCAGGGAGCTGAAAGTGTCCATCGGGGTGCGGATCCTGTTGCCGTGTGTCCAGCTTTCCCCTCGTCCTTGTAGCTGGGAGTATCCTCCCCACAGACACACAAGGCAACACCACTCTGACTTGGCAGTGACTGTGACAGATGAAAACGTGGGAAAATATGTTTGCATCTGTCAGGTACATATTTATTTTCATATCTATATCTTCTTACAAAAATAATCATGTTGTTTGGTCTTTATGTGATAGACCAACAAAGATTTAATAAAAAAAAAAAAATCTATATAAAGTGGCAGAGATACAAAATACAACTGTCAATCAGCTCCACAGGCAGCCCCGCCCAGGAAACACACAGTCAGGCAGACAAGCTCCGAGCCAGCTCCCATGTCAGATGATGAGGAGAGCACATCCAGTCACAGTCAGAGAAACAGGACTACACTTAAAAACAGGCTGATCTTGAACATCTATAAACAAAGGTGTTAATGGCAGCAGCACAGCTGATATTTCTCTCCAGGATGATATCACAGCCAAACAGGAAAAGACGAGGCGAAGCTACTATGAGAAAAAGCAGAGAGAGCAGAATGTTAAGAGATTAAACTAATAGATTCTGCAGACTGGAAGAATAGAGATAGAATGAAGCAAAATTATGAAATAGTGGTTCCTGTGTCCTCCAGCAGTCTAAGCCTATAGCAGCATAACTTAGAGATAGCTCAGGATAACCTGAGCCACCCTAACTATAAGCTTTATCAAAAAGGAAAGTTTTAAGCCTAGCCTTAAAAGTAGACAGGGTGTCTGCCTCACGGACTAAAACTGGTAGTCGGTTCCACTGGAGAGCTTTTAAAGCTGTTATTTTTAGTTCATCAAAGAAATAAGGTTACTGAATGATATTAGATTTTTTTTTTTGTCTCTTTTAGGAGGGAGGACCCAACATCAGAGACCCGACCCCCTGCCGCCGAGCAGCTTTCTTTCTGAACCTGGATGGCCCCAGTACTGGAGGATCAACGGCCCTTGCGGGAAGCAGACATGTCTTAGCAGTCTACATTTTGTTCTTCTTCTTGGGTCTAATGTGTGGAGCGTTTCTTCTCTCCTTTGTATACCGGAAGCAGAACAATAAAAACCAGGACCATCACGCCCCAGATAATTCATTTTCATCAGGAAGAGGGCGGAACTTGCTTGGCTCATCGACAACTCCTCAGTCCCAAAGCAGTTCTAGCATGGTTTCTGAAGGATTCAGATCAATGGGAAAGCAAAATGGCAAGACTACTTCAACCACAACCACCACGCTCCTCAGCAATCAAGGTAACGGTGGCCACCTTGCTAACAGCTACAGTGGTGGCCAGATTATCAGCAGCCCAAGTAATGGGCATTCACTGAACGCAGACTGTGACACAAGCAGCAGCGGGCTTAAGCTGAACTCTGAAATTCTATTATCGAATGCGCTGAGGGGAAGGACGGGGGTGAGGGGGCAGGTGCAGCCAGAGGGAGAAGAGAAGGAGCCTGGGAGAGAAAATGAGGCGAATGAGGAGCCGAGAGATAAGAGGAGGGGACTAGAGGACGACCTCAGCAGTTTCCCTATGTTAGAGTTTCAAGCACCAATGGCTCAATGTGAAGAAAGCTCAATATGAAGGGAAACATTCCTCAGCCTGCAAATAATCTGAATACCACTGTAGGTACTACCAAATGCCTTTGAATGGGAGCTGTGGCATGAAGAGATACTACAGAGCTTTATAATCTCTAAGTGAACTTCTATGAATTGACTGAAGGGCAGAGCAGAAAATATAAGTATGTGATACACTGCTGTCTTAGACACTCAGGAGAGCCACAGCTTACTTTGGTTGGATGTAAATTTCAAATGTAAATACCTTTGTTGTCAAGATGAAAGTCAGCTGTCATAAAAACTCTGATGTAAGTCTAATGTTACAAGGAAATCAAAGATGAAATGTCTACCTGTGTAGGCATGGAAAAGCCATATTTTGTTGTTTCATTCACCTTTACTGTTGGAACTGCAAAGGAAAAGTGCACTTCAGTCTTAGCTCCTGTCTTTGTAACTAGGTGTCCCTAATTCACTGCTAACACTGCACACCTTGACAAATCCAGAGGCACCAAAGGAACTGCTGAGACATACCGTACATAGCCCAGATCATATGCACTGGTCCTGGGCTCTAGGAGACAAGGATGTCCCTGTCAGAGACTAAAGAACCAAGAGTTGTCTGCCAAACCAGAGACAGCGCTGTCCCTGTTTACACGGCTATAGTTCTTAGGAGGTTCACAGAGTGAGGATCAGATTTCTGGCAGTGTTTGGGAGCCTACAAACTTTCCAGGTTATTGGCACAAGGAAAAAGTCTTTCAAATGATGTCTTAAAGGATGGACCTTTTTGTTATTCAGAAACACCGTCACCTCATTCTGTGAGTGGATTTTAACCTAAATGTATTGTTGCTTTTTTTTGTCATCTTTTATAATAAAAAACAATAAACAGACTTTGGTCATTTCTTACTATCTTGCTGAAATCCTTAATTATTCAAACTGCATTTGTTTTTTCTCCATATTTGATTAATATATTAAAAATATTGAGTTTCTGAAACGGTGAAATGTGACAATGTTGAGTTTTGTAACTAGATTTTGCTGTTCAGTCAGTTCTGTTTCTGCTGCTAGTCCTTGTGTGGAGGAGATTCTACACTTTACAAGACAAACTATGAGAACCAGCTTCTCATGAAGATAATGGTTAATGCAAAAACTTCTGTTTTTGTAGTTATCTGGCAAACTGCATTGAGGCAGGTAAAAGTATTCCACACAGATTCCATTGACATGTGAACAAAACAGTTGCATCACATCAACCTTCAATACAGTAATGAGAGTTAATTAATTTACAAACTTTTCCATGACAGGTGGTTATTGTTATGACCCATGTTTACCTGGGTGTAACTAGTTTGATGTAACAGTTTTTTTATTAGATGATGACAGGCAAATTGCCTCAGAGCTTTGTGTTTGTTGTTTTTATTCATGTTGTGACACGGTCTCATATCTTGGGATTAATCTCAGGATCCTTTTGTGTGATGCCGTGGTCTTTTTTTAGTTTTTGATCCTTAATGATATTAGGAAATACAATATGTCAGAATGGACGTCAACACTTTCTCCTCACCCGCAAACTATCAAGTGTCAAGGAAACACTCCTTACGTTGTGCCCCTTCGTGAACACTTTGTTTGTTGGTTAAAGAAGATATTTCTCCGAATGCAACCAAAGATCTGAGTCAGATGCACTGCAATGAAATATCAATGAGTGTCAAATCAACTTCTGTTTAGGCCACACTGATTTTCATTAACAATTTTAACGAGCATTCACTCATTAACATGGGATTTCTCCTGTTTTGCGATTAAATTTTTCTTTGAATTTCTGTCGCTAAATCAAATAACTTGGATTGTTATATGTTCTCTAAACACACGCCCAAACAGTTGTGTGCTAGGACAACAGATAATATTCTGATTCAAGCTCAAATCCTGGTCAAACAATGAACTCTCCACACATATAGAATTAATTCACTGTTTTTAATTCAAAATATACAAATTTATTAATGAAAGTCATTTAACTCCAAGTCAAACATTTCAGTTAAAAATGACTATTTTTAGTCTTTGATCTTGCATGATATAAAAAAATATGTCAGAATGGATCGCTGAGTTGTGAGCTGTTTGGCCTTTGACCAAACCAAACAGCCATTGTATTGCCTGTTATTTTACTGTTTAGCTCCACTTTCATTGGTTGTTCTGCCATAAGTTCTGCCTTCTCTCTTCCTGATTGGCTGTTTTCTATGAAGGTATATTGTTTCAAAACTATTTGTGCATAAGTGTGAATTTGAAGTTGTAGAGAGTTATATTCTAAGTTTTGTATGCGTAGAATTAAAAAAAATGTTTTTTATACCTGTTCAAAATTAAAGTACAAGTACACAAATTCTGTTCTACAAGTTGCACATCAAAAACCTCTTACATTCTCAGTTTTGCTTCAAATGGTTCAGAACTATTTAAAAATTATTTGTGCAATGTAAATTTTGTGTTTTGTAACTGTAGATTTTTTTAATCTGTCACAATTACAAAAAAGTTACACCTTTCCAAATTCTTGAGTACAAGTAAACAAATTGTGTTCTCTGAGTTGCACATCAAAAATGTCTTCCATTCATTTTTGCTACAGTTGATCAAAAAAAAGAATGCAAAACTAATTCAAACACGCAAAAAAAATAAAATAAATATATATATATATATATATATATATATATATATGTTTATTTTTTTTTCCTGAACACAAATACAAATCAATGAATACAACTGCACAAACCTGCTGCTGTGAGTCACAAATTCAACTTTTCAAGTTACGCCTTTATTTTTACTTTTGACACAAATGTCACACTGGTGTTGTGCCAAGGTAGAAAATTTGTATCCCCTCCTCGGGAGCGCGGCCAGAGTAGGAAGAGCTGACCGAGTTAACTCTGCCTCAATTCCGACGTACTGAACGTGAAATTTGAAAGGTTTTATTTTTATGAAAGATGAGCTTTTCTGCTTTATTCTTCCCTTCACATGTTATAGTAGAATATCGCCAGTAATACTGATTAAAAGAATATATAAACACGAGCGTTTGCTTGAAAGCAGGTCGCTGACAGCAGCGTCTTCTCCTTCCTCTGAAAGCAAACAGCTCCTTGTTCGTTTCAACACATTCCTTAAAAAAATCTCTCGTTGTTTCAGTGTCTAAATGTTCTCATCCCAATGAAAACTGTTGTAAACCATATACTTGTAATAAAAATTAAATAGAAAATGAAGTGTATGTGTAATTATTAAAGACTATATCCACAAGGAAAATTACTTTTTCCTATGCGAAATTTAGTACTTCAATCTATATTTGTGTTTTGTATTAACTTATAAATTTCTCTATGTTGTAGTATCCTTAATAAACAGTCTTTTTTCTAACATCAGGCGTTTTATTTCATCCTATATTGCCAGAATTGGTATCCCCATTAACTTTACACATCCAGCATAGGAATATACACATTCTTAAGATTATGATTTGGAACTAGGCTTGAACTTCATCAATTATAGTGTTTGATGTAGATTTTATAGGGCTGTCTGTCTCTGCTTTCATTTGTCCCCCCTGTCTAAATTGGACAAAAAGAGTTCACATCTTTTATGATAACAGATCACTCCTGAAACGTTGGAGGTGATAGACCTTTGTTTTGTTAAGTTGCAAGGGGGAAGAGATTAAAGCACTGCCCTACAAGATGTCTGTCTTTGGGCAAAAGCTTGGATTATGCGCTAAACCAGTGGCCTGCTTTTAGTTCTTACTTTGAATCCCATAGTGAAAATCAAAAGTCAAGGGCTATTTAAAAGAGCCTGACACCATCCCATATTGAAAAGTTTTCAAAACAAGGCATTGATTCTTTTCAAATTAAGAGACAGCGTTAAAGAGCTCTTGCATAATTTCAGAAGCAGATTCATATTACCGGTACCAAAGGTGTTTAAAGAGCAGAATGTGCAGGAGAAAGCTTTTCAGTAGGGCACTTGTGAGGGACCAAACTTAAATAAGGGCAAACGGTGTTCAAAATTTGAAAAAAACAAACAAAAAAAACTTTAATTTAATTGTGTCAAAAATAGTTAACAAAGGCTCATAACTTAAATAAAAAATAACATGGATCTGGGCCCAACTTAACTGAGGTCAACTGAGGAAACCAACACAAACAAAAAAACTGACCTGCAAACAAAGAACTAAAGGCTGCTTAAATAGGGATGGAGTAACCCAAGTCTACCACATGAGGGAGGCCCGATATAACAAAAGAACCAATAAATACAAAATTAACTTAAGCATTCTATGAAACAAATAAATCAAAACTAACTTTTACTTAGCAGAAACCATAATAAGTGAGTATTTAAGTGACAAAAATAATTAAAAACCACTT
Source organism: Cyprinodon variegatus (assembly GCF_000732505.1). NCBI lineage: Eukaryota > Metazoa > Chordata > Actinopteri > Cyprinodontiformes > Cyprinodontidae > Cyprinodon > Cyprinodon variegatus. The sequence goes on along the minus strand of NW_015151252.1, from coordinate 233,984 downwards.
GAAACAAGTATCACCCGTCAGTCTTTCATAAAACAAATGGTATGCTCCAGATTTCCTCCTCCAGCTGGTTTGTATCAGCAGCACCTCAAACAAAAAAAACAAGTGTAAATAAACCATTCAGACAGACATTAACTAAAGTGTGCACCCATTAGAAAATACCTGTCTAAAAGAAATAACCAAACTGTAATATAATATAAAGCAAGAAAAAGAAATACTAACACAACGTGGTGGTGGGAGGATAATCCACAATACTTCTAAAAAGCTTTCGTATGAAAGCTTTTCAGTAGTGTGTATGAAAAATACGGGGATGAAATCAGTTTTAGAATTTGGTTTATTCTGAAACTCGGAATGTACATTTCTCCTTTTGAAAATACTACAACAGGAATTTCTGAAAAGAAGTTAACAATTGCAGTTTTTAATCCAGAAACAGAACATCAAACTACTGTGATTAACTAAATCATTGTTTTTAATCAAGCTTTTATGTTGTAGAGCTGTCAGAAATAAAAAGTAACGACTCTGAACTTTTTGTCACTTCTATTTTATTTTAAGGTGGTGTGATGTAATACTCCTATTACTTTGTCTAGCATTGTGTTTTTTACAGGCAATTCTTTTTAAAATAATTTTTTTTTTACAGTATTGCCTGGGTTCTCCACTCACATTTTTTCAGACTCAAATTGAAAGGACAATAACACTGAAGTACATATTGCTACAGAATGTCCATCGTAAAACAGTCCCCTGTAAAGATGTTGTCTAGCTCGTTTCTGAACTCAGGATATGACACATAGTTGCTTGGCAGCTCAAGGACAGCTCCACATGTGTGTGCCACTACTCTTCGATTTAGGCCAGATAACCTATTGAATGTAATATCAATGGTGTCTTTACATTGCACCGTGGACCATGTGCAGAAGCGAAAGAAAGTTTCTAGCTTTTTCAGGTTTTCCCACTTGCAAAGCTTGTAGAAGACTGTAATTTTTATCATAGGTACTCCAGAAATCCAGAAAAATACAATGTATGATTTTTAAATAATTAATTTCCATTTTATTGTGTGAAATACACAAGAGGTGTAACTTTTGTGTGATGATGAAAAGATAGAAAAAAATCCAAAAAAAGCTCCAAAGTTACAACGCACAAATATTTTTGATTCAAAATTATCTTCAAACCGATTAGGTGCAATATATAGAGAAACTAACATTGTTTCAAAGTTGAGTTAAATGCTAAGTCATCTGTAAAGCAATAAACTATGCTGAGAATTGTAATGATTAATAAGCTGCCATTCAGAAAGTCTGCTGGCTTTATTGTTTTTTTTTTTTTTTTCATATTGTCCAATTTAATTGTTCTTACTACATTGTTCTCATTGAAGAAAAAGAAAATTCATGTTGACAAATTCTAATCAGTGGTGTAATTATAGAGTTTTTTATTTTCATTTTGTATAAACACAGTGTATACAAAACAAAATTTTTGTTTTTTAAAGCTTTAGATAGTAAATAAGCAGCAGCTTAGCAGAGAAATTAATATTTCTATTCCATAAAGTGCAGCAGTGATCAAATATAAACAGTGCGGGAGAAAAAACATGGTGTGAAAATGCATTGAAATGGAAGTTGAGAGCATTTCAAGTATATATGGTGCAAATATGCAGTATTTTAGTTTGGTGTTATCAGTGTGATGCAGAGTCTGTGACTTGATAAAATTTTTTTTTCATCAGTTCAGCATTCTAATGGCAGTGGGGAAAAGGCTGTTGCAGAATCTGCTGGACCTGCAGCGGATGCTGCGAAGTCTCTTCCTGGAGGGCCGTAAGGAGAACAGTCCATGGTGGGAGTGTGAGGGGTCAATGATGATGTTACTGGCTTGGGACACGCAGCGCTGGGATGAAATGTCTGTAATGGAGGGAAGAAGAGCCCCAGTGATACTCTCTGCTGTCCTAACCACTCTTCTCATGTTCTTCCAGTCTTTGGTGCTGCAGCCTGCACACCATACGGTGAGACAGCTGGTTAGAACTGGTTCCTATGGTGCTTCTGTAGACGGTGGTGACGATGGGTGAGGGAAGGTGGGCTCTCCTCATCCTCTGCAGGAACTGCAAGCACATCTGTGCCCTTTTGACCAGCGAGGTGGTGTTTACAGTCCAGGAGAGGTTGTCTGTGAACCCCCAGGAATTTGGTGCTGCTGACCACCTTTACAGCTGAGCTGTTGTTTAGCAGTGGAGCGTGGTTAGGCCGGTTCTTCCTGAGGTCGACGATGATCTCGACTTCAGGAATCATTGTCTTCAACTTCAGGATCAGGCTGTTGACTCTACGTCAGCCCACCAGCTGCTCCACCTCCTCTCTGTAGTCCCTGCCATTGTTATCTCTGATAAGGCCCACCACTGTGGTGTCATCTGCAAATTTCAAGGTGCGATTGGTGGTGAACCTGGAGGTACAGTCATGTGTCATCAGGGTGAACAGCCGGGGGCTCAGGACGCAGCCCTGAGGGGAGCCTGTACTCAGTGGAGCAGTTCCATCGATAGGGAAACTTGAATGGCTCGAATGTTGGGTGGAGTCTGGAGACGATGTGTTCTTCTACTGTATCGGCCTTTCGAAGCATTTAATGATGATGGGAGTCAATGCAACAGGCTGATTGCCATTAAATGAGGTGACTTGAGGCTTCTTTGGGACAAGAAAGATGGAGGCAGACTGAGGAGCTCTGCTTCCTTTGCTACAGTCACTGATATCAGCAAAACATGAATGGATACAATGTTAACATTTTGTTGCAAACAATGGAAAATGAATCAGTTGTGAACTAACATATAGTGACTGGTCTTAAGATAAATAGTTTGGATAACAACCAGTTTGTGGAACTCTGAGGTAAATTCAAAGTAAAACATTCCTTAAAATAAGGACAACATTCCCTGTCAAGAGGATGCTTATGAGTACACCAAGAAATAGAACCAAACACGGAGAAACAGTATCTAGCTAGTATGCTGCAATTATCTGGAACAGACTTCCAGAAGACTTTATACCTGCTTAAAGCCTGAGAGAGTAGCAGCTTCAGTTTTCCTGCATCAGCTGCTTTAACAGAATGTTTTGCTAGGCAAGTTTTTTTTTCCAGATCAGATAATGTGCTGAATTCTCTTCTCTTATTGTCCTCTTAAACCTGTTTTAGATCAGCTCTTAAAAGACCATTGACCCAAGAATGTTTCTCTTCTTTTTATGCAGACCGGAACATACTGTGACGTGTTAAAACTCCCAGCCGTTTGGTTTGCACATTATCTTTTGCCATACATAATGTGTTAAATATTGGATATGTGAGTTCAATCACAGTCTATGACGTGCAAGGCAACAATGTGCAGGGTCAGGTTTAGCATATTTGGGAACAATAGAGGTGTTTTTTTTGGTACGGGGAGTGAGCAAATTTTTTATATTTTTCTAGTCATGTGAGTTTGATTGGTCAAAATCTGAGAACTTCTAAAAGGGTTTGCAGACTTTGAATAATGCTAAATAGATTAATTGTAAGATGACCCCCTTTTCTTCCAACAGATATCAAAGAACGTTTAAGGTAAATATCAATCACAGAGCAGGAGCAGGTATGGCCAGGCATTTTCTTGGCTATGATTGATACCACACTAGTACTTACATTGACACAAACAGTGTCAATTCCAGTAGTCAATATTTTTACAATGGAGCCCAAATATTAGGTGAAGGATTTCACTCTACAGTCTCCATCAGAGATAAGTAGAAAGAGAGGAAGTTCCCATAACGAAGGCCAGCAGCCCTGAGCTTTACTGCTTTGAGCTACCAGCTCAGAGATTCTGTATGGCCGCTTCCTCCTACCATCAAAAGTGCTTCTAATGGGCTCTGTCAATAAATATTTGATAATAAACAAAGATTTTATATTTTGTGAGTTATTGAAACAAAATAAATGCTAACTCATTTGTTCTAGACTAGACTTTTATGCCTTTTTTTTGGATATTTAAAAAAATATATATTTTACCAAATGTATGGGGTTTTATTAAGGTACATATTTTGTTTTTATCTGCCCTTGTTTGAAGACAATAAATCTAGTGTCATGTGTTTCTACTTAAATATTTTAAAGTTTTTTTCCATTTTGACTTGCTGAAAGCTTAATCGTCTACTGGGAAATGAACAGAGATTACTCTCATTTTATTTGTATTGGTAGTTTTTTGTGAATTTCAAACAAAAAATTAGAAATATTGAAAGATTTTGCCTCCTTTATTCAACAGTGGTCAATGTTCAAATTAAATGCCAATGTTGTACTAGTACGAATACATTCATAAGACAGTGGCAACATTTGTAGTACAACAATTCTTGTAAAGTGTATCCTACCATAATATTTGCTGTCCAGGTCATAGAGAAAGAGACAAAGAAGAAGAGAACATAGTGCACAACATGCATAAAAATCTGTTAAATAGTACTAAGAATTATATAGATGATACACTCCTAAATGCCCTATGGACACACAACCCAACCTGCCATAAATACTTATTTAATAAAACCATCCAGATGCATTGTTTTTATTTACACTGTATCCATCCATCTTCTTCTGCTTATCAGGGGTTGGGTCGCGGGGTAGCAGCTTCAGAAGGGAATCCCATTTACACAATATATTTCAGAAACAAAAACCCAAAACCTCAACATAAATATTAACTATCTAGAATTTCATCTGGTCTTTTGAATCCAAAGATTTTGAAATCCCATTTATAGAGGTTGTACAACATCCTCCTGTCCTCCAGAGGCACCGTTTTAAACCATTCCTTGATGAAATCAGATGTAGTCGCATTTTTAGTGGGCGGAAAATGAATTTTGTTTTCCACCTCTAACATTTTAAGAAGCTCTCCAGCATCTTCCTCAAGCGTCTCCTGGTGACCAATAAAATCATACCTATAAAAAAACAAAAAACTGTTTCTAAAGTTATTTGTTTCAAAAAAAAAAATATATATATATGTATATATATGTATATTTTTTTTAGAAATGTTTCTTTCACTTTCAGAAAGAAAAAGATTCTTACTCTAACATGCAGGGGTGACACAGGCGGTGCATTTGTCTCCAGTGCTCGTTAAAGGGCCCATATCTTTCTGTTCGTGGGTCCAACAAATACTGAACAAAGTTGTAAAATGTTGGTTGCAATCCTAAAGCTATTACCTCTCTCTGTGTCTTGGGAGGATCAGACTGGTTACGGTACAGTCTCACCATTGTCTTTCCATAATTGCTATAAAAGGGTTCATCAATGCTTTGGAACTTTTGTCGGAAGGCAGAGATAAGGCGAACAAATGGGTCCCGAACGAAGAGGAACTTTGTGTAAGTCCTCAGCCTGATCTGTAGAAAAAACAAAAAACCATCTAGAGCTTAGTTTCAAAATATAAACTTTAATATCAAACAGAGAAAGATTAATAAAAAAAAATGTGTAGTAAGCACACATTACAATTAATAATGTTTTCACCATCTGCATCTACTGGCCAAAGCAATCTTTGTTTTAACTGTCCCAACTTGAAAAACGGCCATCAATGTTTTTTTTCTTCTCTATTTTGGACCTGTCTATTGTAATACTCTTAATAATATTGCTTCTCTGTCTTATCGAAGTATCTGTAGCATTACTGAACACAGGTGAGTGAACACATCACCCCTGCCTTATCTCCTTTTCACTGGTTTCCTGTCCATTTTAGAACTCAACTTAAAACTTTTGTTTTGTTATTTGTTTTGAAAGCTGTTAATGTTCGGCCTCTTTTATTAGATGTCCTTGTACCTTCTATTTAAGCATTGGGTTTACTGAGTATTCTTAAATTTTGCAAATCATCTGTGGATTAGACTTCCTTTAGACCATGGTCTGCAACCTTTCATATCCAAAGAGCCATTTTGATGATGAGGCAGGATGAAGCATATATTTTCTTCTGTGGGGTATTATTTGATGTAAAAGAATGTATAAGAAAACTAATCTTTTCTCTGTTGGACTTTTGAGACAAATCATTCTGCCGCCTCACTAATAATTACTATTTACTATTGGTATTAGTGCTATGGCAGAGATAGCTTTGTTCTTTTTTATTTCTGTTTATTATACTATCCATATATTTATCCACATAAAAGTATTACCCATACTTTTGGTGAGTATTTGTATGGCATTAAGGAAATAAGCAATTGAGAAAAGATGGAAAATTACAGCTGTATTTTATTATTGCAAGATTTGATACCTTAAATTTGACCATTGCATAAACATATTTACTTACTTCCCTTTCTTCTGGACTGAAGTCTGTCAGATAGTCCAGTGCTTTTGTTTGATGTACACTATTGCGATGAACAGATAGAGGATCGATGTAAGGCTCACCCTTTTTCAAGACATACATGATCCTTTTCCAGTTTGTGCAGGCAACCTGTGCTTAAAACAATGTTAAATTAACAGTGAACATCACAGAAATTAAACCAGCATGCCTTGTTAAGGCTGTTTTACTGGCAAAAAAACGATTTCTGTTTGGTGATGGAATTCCAAAGAGAGGGGCCACATCCAGAAGAACAGACTACATGGCTAAATGTACTTCAATCTTCAACCCCTGCTCAAGATAAGTAGTCCTGAACCCATATTTAGAACTAAATTACTGATAAACAGACTGTCTGTGACTTATTCTTTAAGTCTATTAGAGTAACTATGAAGTGCCAGACTTGGGAATTCATATGGAATTCAAGAACACAAAGGACAAAAGTAATTCACACAAAAACTTATCAAACAAAATAGCCTGTGTTAAACTTTCTTAAAGTTTGAGCCTAATTTTTTTTCCAAAACAGAGATCAAAAAAAGTTTATAGTTCTGGTAAAGTTAGGGAAAGAGTTTCCCGCTGAACAATTGTTTTTCTGATTTCCACAGTGTTTACTGTTGTGTAAGGCGTGCTAATCTTTTTAAGGTGTGACCAGGGGCGGAGCTAGATTGAGGGCCAGGGGTGGCCATGCCCACTCTTAGCCAATCATTGGCCACCCCTACCATTGTTTCTCCCCTAATAATCAAGGGGAACATTCTAAACATTTTAATTCATCATATATTACTTACTATTTTTTCATATATTAATATTACTTGATATTAATTAATTATTTAGATCAATATACTAACTAAGTACAGAATTGCTGCTCTTTTCAGAACTAGATTTTGTGTTATATGGGGTAAAGAGAAAATTCTGTCTCTGCATCATCTAGGAGTCTTTAGTAAATTCTTAGATAAATAAATAATTTTATAAAAATAATTAAATAATCAGTTTATGTAGATATAAGTACTTGTAAATATCAATTTTATGCAGGATGATAGGTAAGTAATGACAATGGAAAAGATGTTCACCCCAGAACTCAACCCTGAAAGAGTTTTATACACTTTACCTTTTATCTAAAAAGCATGGATGTTTAAATATATGCATTTTTTTGTTAGCAAAGGCTGTAGGAAAGTATAGTTTGTCTTTATTTAGGAAATATGGATGTTTTGCTTGTTCATTTTCCTGTTGCAACAGTGTAGATTGACCTTGAGGTTCTGGTGCCGATCCGCTTTTGCCCACCCCTCAGTGTACACTGGTTATTGCCTGGCCACCCTTATAAAGATTTTCTGGCTACGCCTCTGGGTATGACACCTTAAAGCAGTGGTTCCCTAAGAGTTTATCTTCCAAAGAGTTTTTAATATGGATTTTGCAATAAATTAAGCAACAATCTTCTTTAAATCACAAAACAATCACTTTCAAAGTTTATTTATTTTTAAGGTGATATTTCCATGGGGGCCAAACTAGGTCAATTTGTCAAATTAAGATAAAATTAAATCTCAAAATTAATGGATTAAACAAGTTTAAAAAATCAGCTGAAAATGAAAAGAAACTGTACAATAACACAGGTGTATTTGGGTGGATGTTACCTTTGGAACATAACAGTAGAGGATTTTGCGGCTGTCGTCCACAATGAAGTTCTCAAAGTTTTTTCCAGTTGTAAGTATCTTTCCATAAAGAGTCTCTTTGCCAAGCTCACACATCTTTCTTCTTAGCTCTTTTCGTTGTGCTTGTCTTAATGTCACATTCTTTTCTGTTATGGACATGGACATTTTTAGAACAGACAGGTTCATCTTGTTTAATCAAACAGATCAGAGCCCCGGCACCAGGCCAGTTGTCAGCCTTTGTTGGGCCAAGAACAAGACAATTGGAACCAAACCCATGATAAAATTCTTTTTTTGATGTGGATCGCCTATTTCCCAAGCCAATCTTAAGTGTAATCTTAGCCTATGTTAAATTATTATGTATCATTCAAAAACTATCTGAACTAAAGTCACGTTAATTGTACCTGGTAACGTCATATCCAAGAATGAAAATTATTTTTATATATTTTTTTAATCAAGTGGCAAAGTACATATTAAAAGTCTGCAGTAGATAACTGCACAAATCCAAATTCAGATCACTGGATTTTTTATAACTATAATGGTTTTTATTTCTAAAGCAAGAGATAAAATGTAATTATGTTACATTTGCCACATGGAAATGTGGTAAATTTAAGTGTTAAATAATAACTAATAATAGAAATGAAAGAAATATTTTTCCAACTGTTCATTTAATTAGTTTTTGCCTATTCTAATTATGTAATGAATGTAAAATTACATTGACATTTTTGAATTTAAACATAGAAATATTGGCCCTTTAAAAAAAATATTTAGATAGACCAAAAGACTGCTAGCAAGATAGACAATAAAAAGAAGACAAATAAATAATAATAAAAAAAATTTAAAGAAATAAAAGTGACTGGCAAAGAAGTGGCGAGATCTTCAGTACAAGCAGTATGGGAGTTAATCACGCTTATTTAAAGCAAAGCAATATGAAGCAACACTCTCAAATTAAACATACCTGTATTTTTCTCCGGATCAATGTTGTTAAAGTACAAAACAAGTAAAAAAACAGGTACAAAAACCATCAAAAAAGAGAATGATTTGTATCTACTCATTTTGTTTCCTTGAAAATTTAAATCCTATGCAAATGTTGACATATGTAAAACAAGGCTAACTCCACGGACCTCTTTTTCAATATACAGGTACTGTTATAACATCAGCAGTTTTATTTAACCAGATTAATGGACACTCCTACTTTATGTGAACAGATAGGTGTGTTTCAAATCTATCCTGGTCTTACCCTTGTCATATTCAAACTTTGACGTCTGTCAGACATTACTTTGACAATGTACTGCACATTTGTTAAAAAATTACCTTTTTTTGTTTAAAGCTGCCTGTTTTTTCCCCTCCTCTGGCAAAAAAAGGCAGCTGTTACTTGTATCAGTATAATATATATAAAATGGCTAAAAATACTACCAGAGTTTTTATTTTTATGCATTTGAACTATTGCAATCAAATTTATACATTTAATAGGTGTGAATATAGTTGAAATATAAAACACATAATTACTGGTGGTTTAAAATTTGAAAATGCTCTACTGATCAGAAAGGTTAAAATAGACGTATTTTGAAGTTTCAGCCTTCATTTTGAAGTATTATGTTTTTCTCTATTTTTCTTACTATTTGTAAAGTATTTCTAAGTTCAAAAGGGTAAAAATAAATGTTTGTCTCACCTTTACATGGTGTGGTTTAAAATCCTTTTATCAAGAGTATTCTGTATTTCTGGGAGCTTGCAGAATTTTTGCTCATGCCCAAATAGCATAGTAGGTTTTAAGTGGAGGTACAGCGCAATTTATTTTCCTTTTTTCCCCCACTTTAGTGACTTTAGTGACTTTGTCACTAAAGTGGGAAAAAAGTGACAAAGCGAATCCACCAACTTTTACTGGGAACAAAGGACATGTTATATTCTATTTGTCTTGACCTGTGGTAAAATAAAAAAAATGCATAAAGCTCACAGTATCAAACACAATGCTGGGAGGAGGGGCATGTGGTATGCGTGTCAGGCTATAATTAAAACTTGTGTGTTAGCTATTCAGACCAGGATGTTTTCTCCAATACCTTACTCACTGATATATGTTGTTTTCAAACACATTTAAAATACAAAGATGATACTTATTCTGGCGGGGGATGGAGCCTGGCTGCCTGTCACGCCTATAATACGCTGGAGGAAACCCTTCATATCCGTTAAAACTCCAATTTTTTTGACTACCATCAGAATTAATTTCCACATCTATCTTAAAGAAAAAACTCTCTACAACAATAATTTTAGCATAGCAACTAACAGTTTAAGAAGTGATCGCTGCAAATTCTGCTAGCTACAGTTGGTTGCCAGCTCTGTCTCTACATGGCAGCCACTCGGCTCACTCGCTCTTCTGGACCTCTGTAGATGAAAATGAGATGCTGTCTTTTCTTTCTTGATGGACGGTACACCCATATGCTGTGCACAGGGTTGCCATGTTTTTGTAGCTGTTTTCAAGAGGGTATGGAGAAAAACTGCCATAGCTGCTGGTCATTTTCTATGTACACAGTTATTGTTTTGCAGTCCAAGGAAGAGTTGTAAGAAGAATTGTAAAATGTATTAATCCATTGTAAAAAAAAAAACAAACAAAACTGCAAATTGAAATGTATTTTAAAACTATTTCTAAATCAATATTTAAAAACCTCTATTCATAAATCTAATTTTACAAACATTTCCTAATCACACATAAAAAAAAATGTAAATCCCTATTCTATTTCCATTTTCTTGTCAGCCTTGCATTTTGAAATTCTTATTGCAGTTTGATTTTCTTTTTGCTTTACCTTCTCAATTTACCTTTCTGTGGCCCTTCTGGTCCCTAACCACACTGGAAACCAGTTGAACCAATCACAGTTTCTCCTCAGAAGTATCCAGCTCTAACCATTGAGACTAACCAATGTGTCTAACTGGTTTCCAGTGTGGTCCTGGATCAGATTGGTCATGAAAAACTAAATAG
>NW_015151252.1:216439-221770 GCF_000732505.1 Cyprinodon variegatus | reverse complement strand
AAAATTTGTTAAGTGTTTAATTTGTTAAATATAAGTCACCCAGTTATTTAATTCAAAATATCTATGCTTTATTTTAATTTGTCATAATTTTATTTCTTGTTTCATTATAAAAACAAGCAAACAAACAAAAAACATAACTACTGTACAGCAGTGGTGTCAAAAGTACACACATTTGTTACTTAAGTAGAAGTATATATTCTGCAGCTTAAAAGCACTCTGGTAAAAGTTGAAGTATCAACTTAACCTCTTTACTCAAGTGAAAGTGAAAATGTATCTGCTCCAAAAACTACTTAGAGTATAAAAGTACAAAGTAACCTTTAAAGAAACAGCCAGATGCCACTATATGAATTGAAAGCTCAATTTTTCGACTATTTTAAAAAAATTCTTTGAGATAGGGCAAGGATGAGGGAGGTCTTGTTGGTCTCTGTCTATCGATACGCTCTCGCCTGTGTCTTACCTTTCAGATATTTCACCATCTTTTTCTGAATCCTACATTGTAGCATGGCATAGACAATTCACGTTTACAGTTTGCAGAACACCTGCTTGCTTCTGATGATTTCCTTTAGCTAACCAATGAGTGTTTGCATTATGTGACTCATCCAATTACAATGGTTTTCACTAGATGTGGATGGCACCAATGATCTGCATTGGATGGCGCACATGATGTGAAATAAATATTTATAAACATTAAACCAAAGCCAAGAGTAACGAGTAATGTTAGTTTAAAAAATATAAGGATTTTTTGGTTGAGTAACAATGTAGGTATTTTACAAGTTTGTGACAACATTTATAATAGTTAATGGTAAACCATTAGGCCCTAATGATTAGGGACTAGGTGTGATGAAAACAGGAGCTTTCTGAAGCTTCCTGGGTTCACAATGAGTGTGTAATTACTGCCATTAAGGGAGTGCACATGCTATCCTTGCTGTGTACATAATACAAAGGGTTTGATGCATATTTGTGACAATGGGCGTCCATGGGTTAAATGACTTTTATTGAGGAATTATTGTTAGTGCCAGCCATNTTAGTTGGTAGATCAAAGATTATATCTCTAAGAAAGCAACCTGAGATGCACCGAAACAACATGCAAATGATGACTGTCAAAACAGCTTTTGTTTTGGTTAAAGTGTTTCCTTTTTTGATTTATTTATCATCATTTACATGTGAACATATGATGAACATTGTCACATTATGCCTTTAAATGCTGCTGCGACTCTATGTTATTTAACCAAATTACTTTTGGACTGTCATGTTGATCAGTGAACACATGCCCTACTGGCTGTCTGCTCGGGCAACAAATGAGAGTGTAATTCGAATCCTGATGAAACAGATAACTCTGTTCTAGTGTGGAATAAAGTCACATAAACAACCATTCAAAATACAAGAATTTAATAACAAAAATAATTCAACTCCAGGTCAAACATTCAGTTTAAAATGACTAAACTAGTGAAACCCAACTAAGTTAAGCTACTTTATACAAATAAAAACAAAGAAACTTTTTGAAAACCATTATCAAGCTGTAAAGCAATGATATCATAGTATCATAGTTTGACTTTACTATTCTAGAACCATAATTTATCTTGAAGAGTTTAAAATAATGTCAAAGTAGCTTTTAAAGGCGACTAGAAAGTGTGCAATATGGTGACCAGATGTCCCTGATTTCCAGGGACAGTCCCCCATTTTGGATCACCTGACACCGGATAAAGCTTTGCCCGGGAACATCCCAGATTTTACAGCTCTATGAATGAGGAGAAAATGCTGTGTGTAGACCTTATTTGGGTGTAATCTTGATTCTATGTAACTGTTAAACTCTGGGAAACTTATATAACAGAAGACATAGCTGTGAGATGTATAAATGAGAAGTCCTAAGATCAGGACCAGGTAGATGACCAGGTAGATGATCCTCTGTAATTTATGCTTATATCAATGATTTTGTTGATACATTTTGTTAATACTTAAGGGTTTTTCGTTTTTTGTACATTTTCTTAGAAACATTCTTGGATTCGGACCAAATAATCAAAATAATGATCAAACAGCAGAAAGAGCGTGTGAGAATTTTGCATTCAGAAATAGCTGTTACAGTAGCTGGTTGCACTGCTGTTATGTAAAGATGAGGAACAGAGGGCATCTATTTTAAAAGAGGAAGAAAGGAGAAGCAGAAGTTAGTTGTCACAACCGGTCGCAACAGATGGGGAGGTGCCCTGTGTTATGACAAGTGTGCTGATTAATGTTGGATTAGGCTGATACTTGTGATTAATGTTCGGTTTGTTTATTATTTGTTGATGTGCAATAATAATAATAATAATAATAATAACAATAATAGTATTAGTATTAGAAATACTATGTATGATGAGAATATCCTAGGAAAGCCCAAATAGCCAACCTAAAAGTGACCAACTTCCAAAGGGTGTGTGAAACAAAAAAAGTATTAAATTGTAAGTTTTCATGTCTTATGTCTCTGTTTTGAAGAGTGTAAGATTGACAGAAGAGGACATACGAAGAAGATAGGGGGACTGATAGAGAGAAGAATAAATGAGATTGGAGGGAAATAGGAACGCTGATGGAAAGAACACTTTAAAAGAAGGGAGAAATCTATTTAGAAGAGTAAAGCAGAGAGCAGGCAGGACTCAGAAGAGGGCTATAAAGACAAAAACCCAGTAACCAGGTAGACACACCTGGATTAATCAGCTTCTCCAGTAATGAAAGACAGGAAACACAACAGCTGCCTGAGGTTCTTGAAGTATTGAAGCTGTGTGTGGGAATAACAAGTCAAGTCAAGNGGGAAAAAAAAGACGTTTAAGTGCGCCTTATAGTTGTGAAAATACGGTAATAGTTAATGATAAACAGTCGAGGACTAGATGTGATGAAAACAGGAGCTTTCCGAAGCATCCTAGGTTCACAATGAGTGTGTAATTACTGCCATTGAGGGAGTGCACATGCTATCCTTGCTGTGTACATAATACAAAGGGTTTGAGGCATATTTGTGACAATGGGCGTCCATGGGTTAAATGACTTTTTTTGTGGAATTATTGTTAGTGTCAGCCATCATGTTAAAGCATTAGGAAGTTCTACATATGTAAGAAACCATGGGTTCTGTCCTTTGCACAGAAGAATAGAAAACATTTTATTGCATGATAACCAACATCTGTTGTTCTGCTGTTTTATTGCAACATTGTTTCCATGGCACAATTTCTCTTACATGGGATTTACATGGTAATCACAATTTAATCTTAATTCACATTATTTCTAATGATTACTATGAATCAAGAGTCACTGCAATGATCAGAGGAATGTGTTGATATTAAAATCATGGAGATGCTGGGGATTGAACCCAGGACCTCATACATGCGAAGCATGCGCTCTACCACTGAGCTACATCCCCCATGTAATATTATAAGCACAGAGTAATAGAAGCATGTACACTCTTATAGTCCACTGGAAAAAAAATATAATTGTGTAGATTCCCCTAGAATGGAATAATAATTAATTGTTATTTGGAATAGCAATGAAACAGAGATCTCCCTTGTATGTTCCATTGTATCTCTTCGTAGTGGGTAGGATCTGATTCAAGTGACCAGAAGAATTTTCTCCCTGCTCTCACCTCTGGGTATTACACCCAACAGTTTTGTTAAACTCAGTAATACAGAATATTTATTCCAGGTGTCCTTTTTTTTGCTTTTTCATTATACTATTTATGAGTGAAAATTACTTTTGCTTAAGTCTGAAACAGAATAGATGATTCCCCTTTTTCATGAAAAGGAGTCATAAGCAGTGGTGTCAAAAGTACACATGACTCATCCAATCACAATGGTTTTCACTAGATGTGGATGGCGCCAATGATCTGCATTGGATGGCACACATGACGTGAAATAAATATTTATAAACATTAAACCAGGGGTAAGCAATTAAAAATCAGCAGGGTCAAGAAAAGAACATTGTCTACTAAGGTAAAGAAAATCATAAACCAGTAAAGGTCTGGAGACATTTTTAATGATCTGTTACTTTAAACAGAATTTAACACTGAAATAAAATAGGTATTTATGCATGGATGTTATACACTGCATAAAAAAAAAATAATAAAATAAATAGAAATTGCAAAAAATTGCATCCCGTGCTATCTCAGAAGAGTTGACACTTTTATGACCGTACTCCTGTATATTCATCAGTAGTTAAAGGACCAGGGTCAGCAAATGCAAACTCTGCCCTATAAAACAATGACAGCACAATTGTTGCTGTACGATTAGAAGCCTCATTTGGAGCTTTGAAACAGGCTTTTGAAAAACTTTGATTAGTTGCTGCAATAATAATATAGATGGGCGGCACAGTGGGTAGCACTGCTGCCTTGCAGCAAGACGGTTCTGTGTTCGATTCCAGTCCTGGGGTCTTTCTGCATGGAGTTTGCATGTTCTCCCTCAGCATGCGTGGGTTCTCTCCCGGTACTCTGGCTTTCTCCTTAGTTGTGAGTGTGTGCGTCAATGGTTGTATGTCCTGTTTGTCTCTGTGTTGCCCTAAGATGGACTGGCAACCTGTCTTGGGTGTTCCCTGCCTCTTGCCCATAGACAGCTGGAGATAGGCACCAGCACTCCTTGCGACCCCAATTGGGACAAGTGTGTCAGATAATGGAAGGATATTATAGATTTTTTAGGATAAAAAGCTAACAGATGTATATAATCAAAAAATAACTGAAATACAATTATAGAGCATTCAGTATTGTAGAAAGCCCACACTGTTTCTGCTCCATTTTTGACTCTTTCCTTGTAAGTGTAAAATGTCCCATGCCCCTGAAAGCACCATAGCTATCTGACCCTCGCAATTGCATCACACTGGTCTGGTAACGCTGTGCTGTCTAGATGCGTGTCTGATTTTCTGCTTAAGACAAATCTTTGCAGTTTCAAAACTCACGTCAGCTTTCACTGTTTATTGTCATTTGTGAATAACAAGAGACTACAACAAATAAATCAGCCGTACCTCAGACAAAATCTTTGGATTTATTGTTGCTCATAACATCCGTACTTTTGTAAATGAATCTGCCAAATAACCACCATTTTTTTCTCACGAGAGGTATATTTAAATGTTTTTATATCATTAATATAACAAGTAGCTCCATTGGTCATATTTTAATCAGTTTTCCTCGTCGATACTGTAGTCGCAGTTGGACAGAGTGAGGCGCGCACCCGCAACTGGGCATGCATATCTCAACAGGCATGCACTTTTCGGCATAACACCGGACCACGGTCCGCTAATCAGTGACCTCTGCATTGAACCTAAGCCAAGAGTAATGAGTAACGTTTGTTTTAAAAATGTAAGGAATAGAGATTACAGATACTTGTG
>NW_015151252.1:212390-214549 GCF_000732505.1 Cyprinodon variegatus | reverse complement strand
CTAAAAAGTTTACTTAAGTACAGTAACCAAGTATTTGTACTTCGTTACATGACACCTCTGCTGTACACCACATTAGGAGTTGCTGTCAACTTAAGTCCGATGCCGGTATACACCAGATGGAGATACCTTGAAGTGAGAGGACTTAGCTAGAAATAAACCCGCTCTCTGTTAGTCTGAATGTCATGAAGAATAAGACATCAAGTTGATGTCCCGAAGTACTGCAACTTACCTTACTATATTTAATCAACCACATCTGTGACAAATTAAGGAACAGGTTTTGTTATGGCTGTGAAATAGAACATCCTATTCAAATTCAACACAGTTGCCTGGAACCACACTGCGAGGAGTTGTATCATGATCACTTTGACTGCATCCTGTGCGGACTTTAATCTCCATGCCTTACCCCTGAAATTCAGACACTGTTAATGCAGGGAGGACTGCTGGTGGAAGATAGTAGTGTCAAAACGGTGGCTGAACCTCTTTGAATTAAAATCTTCAAACTAGTTTTATGCTGGGTATCGAGACGCTTATGGATGGGTCGAATTAATATAATATTGCAACCGATGAAAAGAATTACAAAGAAGAATTGGAACATGCTTTACAAAGCTTTAACCATCAAGAATGAGATATTTGTCTTGCAAACATTCATCCTTTCTTTTGTATATTATAATAAAGTTCTTCCTGAATCAATATGTTTTACCTACCTTTTTTCAGTGTATCTCACTCATTTTTAGCTTCTCAAATATGCTGAGTTATAAGCAGAGGAAATTGTTAAAGAACTATTTTTTTCATCATATTTGTCAGGATTTTTCTTTGATGAACTCAAAATTGAAAGTAATGAGTTGTGGATGAAGGTAACCAGAGGCTGTACCGGACTAGAACTGGAGGTGTGAGCATCAGCTGCAGTAATCCACAGGGAACAGCGAGAGGTGGAGTGAGTATTGATTAATTGGTGCTTACTGTAACAGGTGTGACTAGTTTCTGAGGGAGTGGAAGCTGAGCTGTGTGGGTGGAGGAGGTGCTGGAAAATAACAGGAGGGGAATAGCCAGGCCAAAACTGAACCATGACAATATTATGATGTTTCTCAGCAGGTTTTGGCAGGGTTTATAAATGGCACAGAGCCCTACGTAATGAGACAGGGCAAGATTTAACCCATGCAGAAATTAAAGATTTCCTTTCTGTGCAAAGTTGGATCCTCCTTTTATTACCTGGTCCAGATCCAATGTAAACCCAGGACTAGAACGAAACATGGAGAAGCAGCATTTAGTTCCTATGCTCCACCTATCTGGACCAAACTCCCAGAAGACTGTAAAACGGCTAAAATCCTGAGTTCTTTTAAGGCAAAGTTAGAACTACCTTTGACTGTTTAAATTGAACAGTTACCTATCATTTGTTTAGGATTGTTGTCCAACTGTTTCCTACTTTTTTTTTTTTTTACAATGTGCCCTTTTCATGTTTTTTATCTTTCCTTGCTGTTGTAATGGTTTTATTTTGGGTCTCTTTCACTGTTTAATTTATTTAAAGCATTTGAAATGGTCTTGTTTTAAATTGTGCAATGTGAAAATTAACTTGGCTTACCTTGTGAGAGGTAGGTGAATCCAGTTTTTAATAATCTCTCTACAAATCTGTGACATCTCTTTCAGAAAGGGGTTGAGAGATCAATGAGCAGATAAAGACAACTGTCACATATTTTAAAATATCTTAGCTTTTAAATTTCAATCTTACTTTCATCTTTTTAATTTAAAGTACTAATATTGGTAGTTGTACTTTAAGTTATTCATGTAATAGATATTATTTTGATATTGTAATTGCAATTATTTTCAACATCACACACAATCTATCCAATTTGTAGGGAGTAACCAATAGCTTAGCCTCTTTGTCCAGTTCAGCTTTTTTCAACCACTGTAAGGACATTATATTTCTACATTCAATTTCTACCTTAAATGTTGAAAGGGATGTTGTTTAATGTTTTCAGAAGCTTAAGCGCTGAGTAGAGGTTTAAGTTCTACTTTGTTTGAACACAATGTTTTGCTAAGCAAGTTTTTTTTCAGATCAGATATTGATCTGATTCCTCTTATTTTCCTGGTAAACCCGTTTTATATCAGCTCATAAGATACCATTGACTCAAACATGTTTTTTTGTTTTTATGCAGATACTC
>NW_015151252.1:208886-209828 GCF_000732505.1 Cyprinodon variegatus | reverse complement strand
TACACTCCCAGCCGATCTCTCAGGTCAGCTGATCAGCTGCTCCTGACAGTGCCTAAAGCAAGGCTTAAGTTCAGAGGGGTTCGAGCGTTTTCTGTTGCAGCTCCAAAACTTTGGAATGGATTGCCGCTGTACATTAGACAGGCCACCTCTCTGTCCCATTTTAAAACTCTTCTTAAAACCCACCTCTTTTCTTTGGTTTTTGACACCATGTAGAGTGTTGATTTTATGTATACACATGCATATTTTTTTATCCTGTGCGGGCAGTGCTTTTATTTTTTTTATTTTATTTACTTTTTATTTTTATATATTTTAGTTATTTTATCTTCTTTGTGCAGCACTTTTGAAACCTTTGTTTTTATTGAAATCGTGCTATATAAATAAAGTGGATTGGATTGGATTGGATAAATATATATTCAGTCAAGCTGATAAATGTCAAAACCACCACTTAAAATTAGTAAACATTTCTAGGTATGTTAAACTTAATTCTTTCCGGTATATACTTTTTCACTTTCTGAAATTAGTTTTCTGCTGCAAAAATTTAATTTAGAAGATATATTTTGACAGTTCTGTCAAGGAGTGCAGTTTTGATCAGGAAGAATTGTATTTTAATAATCTACATATGAAACAACAGAGAGGAGAGTGCTTTTAATAAATGTATAAACGGCCTGCCATATTCCACTTCATATAAACGTAAGCATTAACTCATTTCTTTCTAAAACCTCTAGTTTAATGGTGTGAAATAGGCACTTCCAGTTGCCTGTTATCTAGCCTGACGTAGTCCTACTCAATTCTAGTCAGAATATGAGTCTGATACTGCTCCATAGAGCTGTGATTATGGGGCATTTTTTCAACGAATCAGGAAAAAAAATGCCTCTGCACTCAATTGGATAGACCTACAACCAATAAGAGCAACGGAGTGCGTGACGCATGTTAAGCGAGGCA
>NW_015151252.1:200222-202541 GCF_000732505.1 Cyprinodon variegatus | reverse complement strand
CGTTGGCCCTTCCATACACCTTGCCTCATTATCTGAGGACTCTTAAGCTGCTGACTGCCACTACCTCGACGCCAGAGTGTTTGCCAGTTTTGGGTACTCTAGCCAAGCTGAGTTTAGCAGAGTCTAACTGAGTCTTTGTCTCCTTGAGCCTTAACCTTATTGTTTTTGTCTTTGCCTCTCGGCAGGAATTCATCCTGCAAACTGGATGTTTTGGCCTTCTCCCCCTGGAAGGATCGTTTGAGATTCACACTGAGCAGGGGATGCAAACTGGATGTTTGGACCTTCTCCCCCTGAAAGTACTGTTTGAGCTTCACACAGAGCAGGGGATAAATCTCCACACGAACCATTCAAGTACTTCAGGAAATTTAAGTGGCAGTCAGCTCCATCGCTCCTCAGGAACCATCCAAACCCGAGTAAACACTGTCCGCCCTCCAACGAGCCAACCAAGTTCTGGATTAACCCACACCGACTGGATTCTGGGAAGGACACCTTTTCCCTGGAAACGTGAGTCCCGTTTTTGCAAGTCGTTTTTGTAAGTCGTCGCTCAAGTTTCCCACTGAGCCTGAACTAAACACTGAACTTCCCTTCTCATTTCCAGTTCCGGTTCACCAGCGTTCTGAGAAACACTGGATCCAACTCATTGTGCTTTCAATAAACCTGCTAAACCTTTTCTCTGGTTCTCTAAATGGTTTCCTGCATGTGGGTCAGATCCCTTAAAAAGAACATGACAATTATGAGGTCTGGTTAGCAGTATTTATGAACAAGCGTCATCCCTTTAATTGTAAATTTCCTTTACCTTGGCACATAAAATCCTCTCCGAAAATCCCCATATATAAACTATATTTCTAACCTAAAAGTTGAAAGGTATATTGTTTAATTTTGTCAGAATTTTAAACACAGAGATGTACCTAGCTGTTGGGACACAATGTTTTGCCAAACAATTATTTTTTTTTTTCCACATCAGATAATGGTCTGATTCCTCTTATTGTCCTGGTAAACCTGTTTTATATCAGCTCTTAAAAAGCCATTGACCCAGAATGTTTCTCTTGCTTTTATGTAGACCAGAACATACTCTGAAGTGTTAAGATTCCCATTCGTTTGGTTTTCATGTCATCTTTTCCTCAGAGAGAGGGTAAAGTACACAATGTGTAAAATACTGAGTTTCTGAGTTCATTCGCCATCTATCTCATGTAGTGCGACAAGGTAATATAAACAAGAACAGATTTGGGGACAATAAAGGTTTTTTGTTTCAGTCATATTAATTTTCACTGGTAAAAATCTGAGACCTTTTTAAAGGGTTTGCAGACTTTGAATAAAGCTAAATAGATTAATTGTAAAACGACCCTCATTTCTTCCAACAGGTGTCAGATAAATTTTAAGGTCCCGACTGGACTATTGTAACTCTCTTTTTGGCTTTCCTCAAAAATCACTTCATAAACTACAACTGGTCAAAAACTTAGCTGCTTGCATTATAACAAGAACCTTCTATTTTCACCCCAGTCCTCCGACAGCTCCCTGTGCAGATCTGCATCCAATATAAAATTCTCATGTTGACGTTCCAGGCCCTTCATCACCTTGCCCTCCCCATATCTGTCAGGCCTCATGCATGTTTTCCCCCACTCCTACGCTCTTAGATCCTGATCTAGATCCTCATCTGCTTTACACCTGTCTAGTCTCTGTCCAGCCGCTGTGCCCCACGTCTCTGGAACTCTCTACCACCCCTACTTAGAAACATGGACTCACTTCTCCATTTCAAATCAAAACTCATCTGTTTAAAATTGCCTATCGTCTTTAATATTAATTTACCTGTCCCAGCCTTTGTATTTTTAAAGGGTTATTATTATGTGTTTTGATGTTGTTTCTGCCATTGTGTTTTTTATCATTTGCACGGTTACCTTGAGTGTCCAGAAAGGCACTTTTGAAATAAAAAGTATTATTGTTATTAAGGTGAATATAAACGACTTTTTGCAGAGCAGGTATGGCCGTGCATGGTCTTGGCTATGGTTGACACCACAATGGTACTTATATTGGCACAGACAAAGTGAGCAAATCAATTCCACAAGTCTTTTCTGTCATGATGGGTTCACAAGAGAGACCCAAGTATGCAGAACCCACGAGAAGGAGACTGGTTGAAAGGTTAACAAAGGTTTATTGTTTCACAAGAACATGGAAATAACACTGGTACTGGTTCAGGCCTGGGGGGCTGGTTCACTGGAGTCTGCAGGGTTCTTGGTTAAAGCTTAGGGAGGAGAACTGTTGGGTCCAGAGAATGTTTGTTCAGCAGAGTCCGTTAGCTGCTTCAGCGTCTTTCTTCAAGAG
>NW_015151252.1:196760-199795 GCF_000732505.1 Cyprinodon variegatus | reverse complement strand
TTGAGGCAAGGTCTGAAGACAGCTTATATAGTGTGGACCCTCTGATGAAGGAATGAGCCTCAGCTGTGCAGGAGGCTCGGCTCCGGAGGATCCACGGCGGACTCTGCTGGAGGAAGGTGGTACTACTCCAGCTCCCAACATTTTCATCTATAATCTATCCATTAGATATGGTTGGAAAGAAAGGAAGTTCCCATAAAGAAGACCAGCAGCCCTGAGCCTTACTGGTTTAAACTGCCTGCTCATAGATTCTGTGTGGCTGCTTTCTCCTACCACCCACAGTGCTTCTAGTGGGCACTGTCATTGAAAAAAAAAAAAAGCTAAATCATTACTGTAAACTATTAAGGAATTGCACACTAATTTTTAAATTTTAATATGTATATATTTTTCCCTGCAAGACATTTTAGGCATTACAAACTTGTAAACTGGGTTTTTACGTCATCTTTCTTTTGAAGCTTCTGTCTACAACTGGCTAGAAATGTGTCACAAAAGGCATTCCATTGTAATTGAAATTAATTGCTTTAAATTTACTTGAGTATTTAAAATACGCACCCATTTGTCTAACACACTATTATGTTGATAATAGTGCCTAATCTGTTCACTCTTGTTATAGAAGGCCAGCTTTTGAACATATTTATAATCAATTATAACAATATTATAATCTTACACAATACTTGAAGTAACATTTGACTTTTAAAACATTTACAGTTCTTGCACAGTATCTCTTGCTGCTTGGCCCAAAATGGAGCTCGGTTTGACTCTGCCTTTTCCTTCTTATTCTTTTTTCCTTTAGAGAAGAGTATCGACACAGTCAGAAACTAAAATAATAGAAATGAAAAAAAAAAATAATGTTCAACCATTTTCAGCCATTTCGACATCACGTTTCTTGGCCAGGACTACCTTGAAAAAGAAAATTGTTAATCTCAATGGGACTTTTCCTGGTTAAATAAAAGAATAATAAAAAAAAAACATTTAAATTTTTATTAGACATTTCAACTAGTTAACATAAAGTGAAATTAAATTAGTTTTGCAGGTTCCAGAGTAGCCCAATGTCAAAGTATGGCATTTCAAAAACAGCTATAAATAACTTGAAGAATAAATATTAAATAAACAAAATAAAATATGCACACTTAAGTAATTTAATAAAATAAATTATTATAGAGGGTCTACAACATTACAAGAGTAAATATAAAAGGGGTATCCTGAGGCTTTTTAAGTGACAATTATGTTGCAGTAAGGGCAAATTACCACAGAAAAGTATTATTATTAACCAGATGTTTTATTTTGTTTCAGTGCACCATTTCCTCTCCTGCCCAATCTGCTCTGTAGCTGTCACTACCTGATCCGTCCCGTAAGCATAATCCGTACTATCAGCTCATTTGCTCATTTGCGCATGCGCAGCCAGGGTGCCCCTCGATTTTATTTTGTAAAATAAAATCATGGTTTTCCTTTCCTAAAAATAGTAAGCATACTAAACTATAATGTGTTAAAGGTTAATAATCTATTTCCTGAGAAAATATATGCCTTAAAATTCTTTCTGTGTTATCACTTGTCTGCCCATCTGTACCGGAAATGTAATCCAATGCTAATGCAGGTAGCAAACTTTTCTCTAACATATCATAATGAATAAGGAATTTTGATTCAGCTACTGGAAATTGACTGACGAATGGTACAGACAGAGTTAAATCAACTCTGGTTCGATGTTCCTTTGCAGTCTGAGTAGCATGCTGGGCTGGCCATGGATGGTCACTGATTTTCAAGGTGCATTGTGGGAAAGTTTGAGTCTACTACTTTTTCATCCAATAGA
The DNA here is from genome assembly GCF_000732505.1 of Cyprinodon variegatus. Lineage (NCBI taxonomy): Eukaryota > Metazoa > Chordata > Actinopteri > Cyprinodontiformes > Cyprinodontidae > Cyprinodon > Cyprinodon variegatus. The sequence continues at coordinate 197,991 of NW_015151252.1, read as the reverse complement.
TGTTTGCATACTCATTTAAAATGGCAAAACCACTATATAGTGGCCAATATAACGATTAGGGGCAATCATTCGGACACAGCCAGGGTCACCCACTCACCCACCTGGAGACCACCGGGAGCGCATTAAAAGTCATGTTCTTTAACTTTTCCTGTGCTTTCTACACCATCAGACCTGTGTTGCTGAGGGGGAAGATGGAGGGCATTGGAGTGGACAAACATCTTGCTGCATGGACCATCAACCACCTAACTGAACCCCCTCAGCACATGCGGCTGCACGGCTGTCAGTCAGAGGTGGCAGTCTGCAGTACTGGGGCCCCCCAAGGCACCCTTCTGTCACCGTTCCTCTTCACCCTCTACACCTGGACTTCACCTACAACCCAGACAGCTGCTATCTCTAGAAGTTCTCAGATGGCTCGGCAATGGTAGGCTGTGTTTCTGAGGGGCACGAGCTGGATCGGTCATCATGAACTTTTTGGACTGGTGTGAGAACAGCCACCTGTGTCTTAACACCAGTAAGACCAAGGAAATGGTGATCGACCTCCCTCCCCCATGAACATCCAGGGGTAGGACATAGAGACTGTGGAGAGTTTCAAATTCTTGGATGTGCATGACAATAATAAACTGAACTGGACTGATAACACACTGTATAAGGAGGGCCAGAGACGCCTCCACCTCCTGTTGGGGTTGAAATCCTTTGGAGTGGGCATACACCTGCTTAAAACCTTCTATGACTCTATGACACAGAGTGTGTACAAAATGAAATTTCGTTTCGTACAGCTCTCGTACAGCTCTCATGACATTTCCATTTCTTTAAGTGCAGCAGTGATCAAATGTAAACATTGTGGGAGAGAAAAAACCATAATGCAAATAAAAACATTGGAATGGTCAGTTTGATACAGAGTCTGTGACATGATTTAGAGTTTTTTCAACATTCAGCTGTCTGAAATTGGTGGGGAAGAAGCTGTTTCGCAATCTGTTGGGCCTGCATTGAATACTGTGAAACCTTTGTACAATGCAACACAGCAGTATAATGGCAATAACTTGTGCAATATCTAATATGCAATTACTATTTAATACCCTGTGCAATAACCTGTTTATATTTGATGCCCCTTGCAATAGCTACATATATAAATGCTCATCCTTAAAAATACCCATTTCAATACCCTGTGCAATAACCCTGCTAAATAAGAGACTTCAGCAGTCATATATATATATATATATATATATATATA
>NW_015151252.1:177132-196720 GCF_000732505.1 Cyprinodon variegatus | reverse complement strand
ATATATATATATATATATATATATTTGTGTGTGTGTGTGTGGATGCACTTTGGATACTGCATATTCCACATGAACCTTTTCCTCCTTTTAGCACCTTATTCTTCTGTTTGGCTACTGAGCCGATGTAACGAGTAAATTTGTCAATTGTGAGATCAATAAAGTCAATTAATCAAGCAATCAAGGTTCTCATAAATTTGCTAAAGGCTAGTGGACATGGTGGTTAAAATGGTATGTTGTGCTATTTTACATCAAGCTTGATGTAATTTGTGAAGCAGTAGATGATTTATGTTGTACTGTTTTATGTTATATATTTACATTCCTTTTTAATTTTATTGTAGCCAGGGTTGTTCAATGTAAAGAATTTACATTTTTGGTTAGTTTGAAAGAAGGAGACAACAAGCTGGTGTACTGATGTACTGAAACTGTTGTTATTTTACAGACAAGAAACTACACGATATACACCTGGAATCCTGTCCATGCTATAAGGATCATACATGTGCTTAGAGCCCATTAGTATGAGAAATGATTTGGCTTATTTAATATGCACAGGTTCCTGATCTGTCAGATGACAGTAATAAACATACAGTATATTATCCTTTGCCTGCAGGCTTGACCGCTCCTTGTTTTTGTTCTGTGTTAACAAATAAAGGCCTAATTCTTACCTGATGCAAAGGCTAAATGTTAGATACATTTTTGTATTTACTTTTGTGGTTTTTCTTTTCCTCATGTCACTCTTTTAGGAAACGGCAGAGCTCTTCAGGCCCCACAGAACTGAAAAGCCCTGTTAACCACCCTTGACTCCTCCTGTCCCACCCCGACCCCTTTCTCACAACACAGATTTCTGTGTTGTTTTCTAATAATAACACTAATAATTTCTTCATTTTATTAATCTTAGGAAATACTAACGATGGAGAGGCAAATTCGTATTAAATATAACAAATATTTTGAAATTAACTAAACCATTACTGTCACATTTTCCTAATTTCATCTTCGTGAGATATATTTCATTTTATCTAGCTTTTAGATTCCAGTTCTAGCAAGAAAGTAAAAACATAATGTACAGTTGGAGGACGTTGTTCAAAAATATTTGCTGTAAGAAAACATGCTGTTCCAGATCACAAAGCAGTTTATACATTTACATTTCTTTAAGGACAAAATATGCAAGTGTTTGCTTCTCTACGACTTTTATATGGTGCAAAGACACAGTAAATAATGAAACTAGCTGCTAAAACATGTGAGATGCAAACTCAAAAACACGCAAGCACAAAAAAACGAAAGCAAAAGCACAATACTGCCAACAAAAAACAAAAGAGCTGCAAACAGGTGAAAACATGCAGCAAATGGCCAAAGTAGCAGTAAACACACGTGCATATATAAAAAAACCTACAATCAAAAAAACACGTGCAAAAAAATGAAACAACCACAAACAACATGCTGCAAGCGAAAAGAAAATGCTACAGTCACAAAATGAAAGTGACGCAAAAATTCAAAATGCAAAAACAAAAACAATAGCAAACTTGCTTTAAAAAAATAGAAGAGGCCCCTACCACAAAAAGAACTAACCTTAGCTGACCCTTCAGTCTAGCAAACTGTGTTCTGTTTGTCAGGTAGTCTTTGATCTATGCCAGCGGTTGCCAACTTTCTTTGACAAAATAAAATCATACGATGAATCTGCCTTTAATAAACCGGAGCTCCTCTGAGAACTCCCCTTGTAACCACATTTAAACTTGAGGAATTGGGAAGAAAATACAGAACACAAATTATAGTCAGACTGACTCCATTTATTTTACTTTGCTTTTATTTTTACTTTTTTTTCATCATTCATGACACCTGAGCTTGCTCTGTTCAGGTGTGGGGAAACAGCTAATACCAGGCTGTTCTCTACAGCTGAACTCAAACATCTCAGAATAAATTGCCTTTTGGTTGAAAAAAGCTTGTTTTATTTTTAGTCGGGTCCTCAGAAAGTATAACAGATCCCAGCCCTATTTTATTTTATTACATGAGAAATAAAATATTTCATGGACCCCTTGCAATGCACCCACTGACCCCTAAGGGTTTGAGTATCCATGTTGGAATGACAGTCAGTCCTAGAGTCCTGAAAGCTTGTGCACAAAAGCTCTGTTGGATTATACAGCACCTCTTCAAACTTAACTTGACGCAAGACCCAGGGATCCAGGGAAGTGGAAGACCTCCGGCCTTGTTCCATTACTAAAGAAGACTCACCTGATGTACCTCAGTGACCGAACAAGTCTGGTTGTCACTTCCCGATCCGGCCCGGAAGCACGATCCGTTCTGCGCATGCGCCATCAGCTCATTTACCCATCCGCATCCAGATATACTTCCGGGTCGTCCTCGATTTTATTTTGTTAAAAATACCTTAATTACATTTTCCCTTCCCAAAAATAATATACGAACTAAAATATATTGTGTTAAAGGTTAATAATGTATTTCTTGAGAAAATAAACACCTTAAAATCCTTTCTTTTATCAGTGGTCTCTGCCCGATCTGCACCGGAAATGTTTCAGATCGACGCTACTTCCGGGAGTTAACTTTTCGGCTTTGGATTTAAACATAAATCTAGTGTTTTTGAGTTGTATGTTTTCATTTCATTTTAACCTTATGCTGTATAGAAACAACTAAAATGCAGATAAACATGGTTTAATCATATTTCGCCGGACTGCTCTGAGCACGTCAGAGAAGCAGTTTAACGAAGAAAATTTAAAAAGCATAAAATTGTCTCACAAAACTCATAAAACATTTTTTTACAGGAGTGTATTACTATTCTTTAGGGAGTTAAAGATAGAAATAAGTAGTTTTAGTACCATAATTACATTATTTATAGACACACGGATGTATATCTCTTTGCGCAGGACGGATCGGATAGTGACACTGGTACCTACACTGGGTTTCATCTGTTGTGCTGAGAATTACCTGCCTGCTGAGAATTACCTCCCCTGTCGTGGGAGCGCGCATCGCCCTAAACTTGTGCCCATTTATGAGAAAAATGATTGAAATATGAACAAAAACAGAAATTTACAGAAAACTTTATGTTTTCATATTTCTTAAACATGGGTGCCTTAAAATTGATAGTTTTGGTGGACAGATAAATTCAGATTAATTGGATTTTATTTGTATGGAGACTGTCAATTTGCTATAATCAGTGTGCATTGTGTACGCTTAACAAATTCTCTGCTCAGTGGATTCCATATTTTGCTATCAACACCATTCTAGATCATTTCTGACACTTTATTTGTTAAACTTAGAACCTGAAACCTGCCAAAGATTCCCTCTCATCCTCATTTTCACATTTATTGTCTCAGACTTATGAAATTCATACCATAATCACAGAGAACAGGTATGATTATGTGGAGAAACTTGCATAATTGTAAACATAATATTTCTCAAACTAAGCAGGGGAGGCAGATCTCAGCAACGTAGAACCTGGAACCTGCGGGAGATTCCCTCCCCTTCTGTTATTTCACATTCCCTCAAATGCGCGTTGTCTTTGCCACTTGGCCATGATGCTGTTCAGAACAGTGCAGGCTGTGCCCTATTCATAAGCATAACCTGCCAAATGTTGAAAGGGCAATATTATGGCGATTACTGTTAATGTATAAAATAATTTACACATTCAGTGATAAAAGGTCACAGGGGATGGTATGGGGGGATGGTCATTCAAGAAGGGGGGTGATTTTTAAGATTTTTTAAAGAAGGGGGATGCCCTCAACTCGAGTACTGGGCATGGTCTATTGTATACCAACATTAGTCTCTCAGTTTTAGGTCAGCTGCTTATATTATATTCCCTTAAGTCTCTGTGTAACTGCCAATCTGCTGTTGAAATTTCCATAAAGGTCATACCAGGTCATAATGTCAAATAAAAAAAAAAATTGTTTAAATAACTGGAAGTAAAAAAACAAACAAACAAACCAAAAAACACAATACAACAGTTAAGAATTTTGAGGCTGTCGTCCAAAATAGTTACCTAAGTTTTTTCCTGATGTAAATTTCTTACCAAGAAAGTGTCTTTAGTCAGCTCACATATCTTTCTTCCTAGCTCATTTATCGGCATTTGTGTTATTGTCACAGTCTTTCCAGTTATAGACGTGGAAACTTTTTATAACCGACAGGTTAATCCTGTTGAATCAACAAGATAACAGCTCCAGCATCAGGTCAGCTGATCTTGGGTGGTTGCAGGACAAGATAATTAGAGCCACTCCCATTCATACTTTGTAGACTATCCCATCCCAAACTCAACCGCAAGTTTAATCTCATCACATTCATTTCTGATAATTCATAGAAACTATACCTAAACACAAGTTTAATCAATCAGTATAAAGGGGAATCTAATGAACATCTTTTACAATTTTAAAATAATTTTTGCTTCCTTTGCTAAAGTAAATGATAACAATCAGCTGCAGATCCCAGTGCATAATCAAATTCCTAATACTGACTTTCTTGAATAATTTTTATATTTTCAAAGTGCAAGATAATATTAATTGATGATACATTTGGCAAATGGGAATATTGTAAATGCATGTGTTAAATAATAGCTAATCATAAATAATAATAAATAAAACCAAAATTATTGAATTATCTAATAAGCTTTTTTTGATTCATTTGATGCATGCATTTGGGGTTAGTGATAGAAACAATGGCCACTTCTGATGTTTTGGCACTTTGGTTGTGAGCGTGCCTGCTGTGTTAGGAAGGGAAACAATGATATATATTTCATATTTGAAACAACAAAAAAAATGGTGTCAAGGTCGTGGCAAGTATAAGTACAATCAATTTCAAAGTTAGGTACACTTAGGCCTGCTTTAAGCTGAAAGGTACAAAACAGAAGACACTGAATAAGCAAACCTGTATTTATTTCAGTTAGATTATACATATTTCTTCAGATTAAGAAATAATTCATTTGAACTGAAATTGGATCAAACAGATACATAGTTATATATTTTGCAATTAACTATTGATATGACAGACTCAATGTTTTATATTAATATATCATAATACTATATAAATATGATATACTGTATTTATAAATTATTTCATTTTAAGGATTGCTCTTTGATAATGAGTAATATCATCTGTAAATTTGTGTATTTCTTTAAATTACTTTTCATACTTACATACATACATACATACAGTACATACATACATACATACATACATACAGTACATACATACCATAAATATAAACATACCATACATACATGCATTCCATACATATAAACATACCGTACATACATACATATTAACATACATACATACCAACCCAGCTTAACTCAAGGTGTTTTAAGTAGTACAATTTTAAACAGTTGGCCAAAACTAGACACCATGATCTTTACCTTTGATACATTTTAGTAGAGCGGCATCTGCTGGATAGCAATCAGAACTACAATCGAGTGGGTATCTTAATGTCTGTGCATGTGCAATATTTCATGGTGAACTCGTTTGTTCCATAACAATACTATTGACCCACAACTCGCAGCTGATTGAATCCTACCCAACTTCTTTATTGCAGATCTGTATTTTTGTTTCTTTTTTTTTGCTAATTTGTTATAATTAGGACACTTCTCCATCCGTGCTCCCTAATATTTGAGTGGGATGTACCTACAACCATATAGATACATTAATAAATCGTTCTTTAAATGGTTCTGATAGTCTAAATAATTCAAATCAACTCTGCTGCCCAGTAGTTCTTCACATTCTTCTTTTTGTTCTAAATAATGAAGATAATCGTATTAAAGGAGAAGCATCAATGTCATGAATCGCGGACAGATAGACCCAGTATTCAGGAGAGACAGTCAGGAGGAAAGTTCAAAAGGTTTATTAAAATAAAAACCAAACAAAAGCGGAGCTGTGGCTCGCAGACACCGCAGGCGGGGGTGGTGGGGGGGGGGGTGATGGGGGCACCGCCCAATCTCAGACACTCTAGGGGAGGAAACACAGGTAAGTGACCACGATAAACTGATATATGATTATCTGGGTTGGTCATTTACCTGGTTTAACAGTCCAGACCACGAGTGTCCCCAGTGCTGCTGGAAGCTGATCCTGGTGAGGGATCCAGAACAGACAGGAACAGGCAGGATCCAGATCAGACAGGAACAGAGACAGGTGGCAGGATCCAGACTTCCAGGCATGCACAGGCTTCCAGGAGGGTTCAAAGTCAGACTGGGACCAGAAGCATGATCAGGTGGTCACGCACAGGAGCAGACAGGATCAGGTGCAGACAGGCAGGCACAGTGGAAGAGGGTAGCCGAGACAGGACGTAGGAACCGGAACTTGAAGCAGACTTTAAACTGGTCTCCTTCCTGGAGCCAGGCTTACTTTGATAAAAACTGAACCTCCCCCCATAATGAGCTAAAAACCCATAGGACTCCGCGGGGGAGGAACAGTGGACGATCAGGAGACGAGACAAACACTAAAACCCTCTTTCCACTGGCAGCTAAGGATCCAGGACATGAACCATCAAAGCAAAGTGAACAGACAGACTAAAAAAAGGACAAGCAATGATCTGGCACTGAATACTCAGGCTGCACTGAATATAAACCAGAGGAAACAGGTGAGAGGAATAAATTATAATTGAGGCAGGGAAGGAAGAGGGCAGGTGAGGGGAATTACTAATTAAGGGAGAGCAAACAGGCCAGATCATGACAATCAATAACTAAACAATAAAATAATGCCCTGGCTCTCCATGTTTCTTCCTCACTTTCTTCAGTCACACACATTTTACTGCAACACAAGACAACGTTTGTCTTTAAGTATTATCTAAACTAACCTAATTTTTGATTTATTTATTAATCTAAAATATAATCTGTTCCATTGAGAACTGTTTACATGTACCACGTGAATAAATATCTGCTATGAATTCATCAGTGGATGATGCAGTGGGTATAGGAGTGCAAATCTGTAATATGTGTGTGTCTCTATTTTAGATCTAGGTGCATGTACAGTAGCTATTCTGAATGAATTCGTAACTAGACTTAAATATAAGATTTCTTTCCGTCTTTGAATAAAAAAGTAAATGGGAAAAGCTGCAGTTTGAGCCGTGATTCTGAAGCATTTAAATAGTTCAGTAGTATTGAACCGCCTAAATTATTCTAATTTATTGTGAAGCTCAACACAAAGTGTGACCTAACGAGGCCTCGCTTGCTGTGGTGATGTGGCTGGGGTGCGCTTGAAACTCTTAGTGACAATTCTGCTTCAAAATGTTTGAAGCTGTGTGGAGCAGTCTGACTTGAGCCAAACATCACTAGGTTATTAAATTAAAAGTTCCCTTTTCTGTTGCGGCTGTTCTACAAAAGCATGTTTTAAGATAATTTAAAGGAGGAACACTATAGTTTTGAGCTTTACAATATGACAGATTTACTAATTAAGTACGTAATATAAAAAAAAGTTTAGATGTTGAGAGGACCATGGCAACCAGTGGAGCTCCGAGGCTAACCGCAGCCAGGTTATAGTTAGCTCGTATGCAGCAGCCCTCTCCTGGCATAGCCATGTGTGAAGTACCACTGTGCTCTGATGCCGATTTTTTTGCTTTATTTGGCAAAGAATTAATTTGATATGTGTTTATCTTACTGTGTTAATCATTGTTCCCCCATCCATCCAATTTCCATCACGCTTATTCCTGATGGGTTCGCAAGGGTTGCTGGTCCCTCACTCGAGCTGTCACTGATCGAGAGGCGGGGTACACCCTGGACAGGTCTCCAGTCTATTGCGTGGCAACACTGAGACAAACAGGACAAACACATATTGACGCACAAACTCACACCTAAAGAGAATTTTAGAGAAGCCAATTAACCTAACAGTCATGTTTTTGGACCGTGGGAGGAAGCCGGAGTACCCGGAGAGAACCTCATTATTACCTCACTAAATGAAAAACGTCATAATTCATTACCTTGAGACTATTAATGCAGTGCCAGACTAGCTATGAATTATGAAGTTCTCCCCGAGTCCATACTTTTCTGTGTTTTTCTTCAGAACTCACTTGGTGAGAACACGATTCCCTCTTCGCATTCTTGTAAATTGAGAGATGGCTTATATTTATGCTCTTCCCTCTAACAATATGGAGGCCGTCATGGTACAAAATGGCTTCTGCTATGTCAATTTAACTACATTAGATCATATTAGATCAAGCTTTTAAAAATGTTGTTGTAATTAGCCCTGGAAAGAGCATTTCGTATTCTACCTCCAGCACAGAAACGGACGCTGCTGCATCTCTCATCCCGCTCCGCTGTTCAATTCAATTCAGTTTATTTATATAGCGCCAAATTCACAACACATGTCATCTCAAGGCACTTTACAGTTCAACCAGATCATACAGTCAAATTGATACAAAGTTTTCTATCTAAGGAAAACCAGTTGATGGCATCGACTCATTGACTCAAATACAATCCCTCACACTAAGCATGCTTGTAGCGACAGTGGAGAGGAAAAACTCCCTTTTAACAGGAAGAAACCTCCAGCAGAACCAGGCTCAGTGTGAGCGGCCATCAGCCGCCCTCCGTCCATTACCAATAATTAGCCGCTAGATCAGGGGTCACCAAGGAGGCCTGAAGGATCACATTCCGTGCCCTGAACATCTTCTGAAAAAAGAACACCTCACCAGAAGGCTAAGTTTGAAATTTTTATTTTATTCGATTTTTCTTATTTTTAATCATTTGTAGAGATTTTCACTATATGAACCATATAGAGCATTTTAGCATGCATTGAGATTTGAAAATGACAATATTGAAAAGAAAGTTGGAAATTAACAGTTAACCATAAAAATGTTTGTATTAAGGATGAAGTTTGTGTGAAAGCTGACCCCTTACTGTATGTTCATAGGTGACTATTATTAGTCCTATGAATCAGTGACCATGAAGTAGCCCTCAGCCTTAAAAATGTTGGTGACCCCTGCTCTAGATGCTTTTTTTTTGTCCTGCCTTTGTCTCTTCCTACTCTGTCTCCCTGGCGGGTCCTTCGATGTCATGCCGGCCTCCTCTCGAAAGCCCAAAGCCCCACTACCCTACATTCAAACCTTTTTATGCCCGGTCGACTAATCCTATCTTCCTCTGTTCTGCTTCAAACTTTGCTGTTAGCCTCTAGTTTGCCCGGCCCAGCTGTTGCCTCTTCAGAGTCATCAGCCTTTTACCCCAGCAGCTCTCTTCCTGAGCTAGCACTAACTGCCACATCTGGCGCTGCGGTTCCTTGGCTCCAAAGGGTAGCATAGCTCAGTTATGGTTCTCTCTCTTCCGATGTTCTGATAATAATTCCCTGCTCCTCATCTCACCTTACCTCTGTTCTCCAGTTGATTTGTCCTGCTGTTTTGGGAACTCTGACCAAAACACATTTGGGGTGAGGGAAGGAGAAAGATGCGCAAATCCACTCAGAATAAGAAAACGCAAAAGCTTACAATAACTTCATAATAACTGGTTAATAATAATGTGGTTTTGCATTCACCATGGTAATAATATGAGTTAGTGTAACTATTATCTAAACATGAACTTCAGGAAAAATGTCTTTACTAAAGTCCCTGACACAAACCCCACCTCTCCACCTCACCCCTTAAATGTGTCTCTTTGCTGTTAAACATTGTGAAATGTTGTGTATTGAAGGAAAATCAGTGTGCTGATATGTTGCCAATACCAACATATTCTTGAGATGCCAATACATAAATCTATTTAATAAAGGCAAAATCACTAATGCTGCATTTCCTATTTTTAGGCAAACATCAAATTCAATATCTTGCTTCTGTATGTATCTCCTCTTTTTATAGCTCCACTTAATGCACTCTGTCTTTATTGTCAAAATGGAAAGTTATTGTACATTTATCTGTTGTCTATTCTTTGTCCATAATCAACTGTATAAGTTAGCTCTTTTTTCTACCCATATCGGCTAATATTTGTATCTTAATTTATACAATTCATGGTGGTTAAACATTTAGCAAACATTTAGCAAACTGTTCTGCTGCAAAATAAATAATAATAATGATAATAATAACAATGAAGGAATCTAAATTAATTTCCCTGCATTTCCAGTGTTTCCCCAAGAACAGGAATGCTTTTGACAAATATTGAAATGATAACAAAAAATATAATTAAAAATATTAATGGGGTGTTAGTGAGATTTTTTTTAAATTTCACCTATTTGCACAAATTGGCCCCCTTCCAACCCTCACTACTGACATCAATGTGGGTCCTTGAATAGGTTCTCAATTAACCAAGGGGTCTAGAACAAAAAACGGATGAAAACAACTATTATGTAGACCTACAGGAACTTCATGATTCTGTCAATAGATGGCAGTAGAGACAATCATATTACTGAAATGTGGATTCCTGAGATCCAACACCGGAAATAACTAACAAATGACATAATCTGGTAATGTTAAATAAAAGGACAACACCATTGTTTGTTAACTTTGAAAACCCCGAAGCCTATAGAAATTGAATTTTTGTGTTAAAACACTAAGTAAAAATCTTGTACCAGATAAGATTTCTTGCTCTAACAAATAAATCAGTACAGACACCAATATGTTTCACATCCTTTTGTGAATGGAGAGAAAGAGTCATTAAGGATATGTGTATGGACAAAAAGTTTGCATCATTCAACTAATTGAAAGATTACTACAATTTTTCCCATTCACTTTAAATTCATTATTTAAAGGTCAGACACTACATTGAGTCAAAGAATGAAAACTCTGACACTCTTCCAAAGGAAAATGGCATTTACAATATTCTAGTACAAGGGTCACCAACGCGGTGCTTACGGGTTACAAGGGTCCCTCTAAGGGTCCTCAGAGCCTTCTGAAAACAGAATAACTAAGTGGATTTATCATATAGAACATTTAATCATTTATGTAGATTTCAAAATGACAATATGTAAAAGGAAATTGGAAATTAAAGGAAAATTCATTATATGTCTAATTCATATGGATGAAGCTTTTGTGAACTCAGTACACATGAAGTAGCTCTCAGTCTTAAAAAGGTTTGTGACCACTGTTGTAGGAAGTCCCCCTCAAACCAGGCATCTTATTGAATAAATTATACGTCTATTTTGTGATAGCATCACCGCAGACACTGTAAAAACGAGGGAGGTTTAGGGGAATGAGATAGGGCTGACTATTGCTGACTCTATGTGAAGGAGGAGCCTACCAAAGTCTGTTCCTGTTTAATGAACAGTTGCTATCAACTAACTACATTTAACATCATTCACCAGCTACACCACTCTAAGGTCAGATTTCGCAAGACCTCTGTCTTTTCAATAAGTGTTAGGTGTAATCTGTCAGAAGAAATGCTCTCTCACGCTTTCCGGTCCACCAGACAATCTATTTTGCATCTGCTGGAAGGTATTGGATTTGTACTCCAAGGCATAAGGGACCCTCCAACAACCTTAACCTGGACTTGTCATAAAACAGGACAGATGGAACCAGTATTCAAGGCAAGTCAGACAATGGAAAGTCTTAAAAAGTTTAATAACAGAAAAATAATAAAACAGAACAGAAATGCAGACTGCTGAGGATAATCAGACCGAAGCAGCTGCAGGAGGTTGGCGGCGGACTGCCCAATCACTGACACTCTGGAGGGAGAAACACAGGTAAGTGACCATGATCATCTGACACGAGATGATTATCCAAGTCAATCATGTACCTGGATAATAGTTCAGTCCATCCTCTACGAAAAATGCAAGATCCAGCTCATGGACTACTAGGACTACCAAACAAGATGCGGCTCAGAGCCGTCCAGAGTGTCCCCGATGCAGGAACCCCAGTGAGCAGGCAGGAGACCGATCCAGATCAGAGAAACAATTCAGAACCAGACAGTTCCGAGATCCAGGAGTCCGTAGCCCAACAAGGGGTTCCGATCCAAACGGAAACAGACATATCCAGGGTTCCAGTAATCCTCAGAGCATGAAGGCAGGTTCAGAGTTCTGAGTCCAGCAGCGTGCTAAGACAGACACCCTCAGATGAAGACAGGCAGGCTCAGTAGTAGAGAGTAACATAGACAAGAGTTGGTACCAGGATAAATGCTGACCTTTAAACTGGTCTCCACCTTGAAGCTAGGCTTTCAGGAAGTAAAACTGACCTTCCCCATGTTCCGAGCCGAAACCCTGAGGGCTCAGCGTAGAAAGACAAGAACCAGTGCTCCTCCCGCATGCCAGGCCAAAACGCTGAGGACTCAGCAGAGAAGAGCCGGGACACGAACAGGAGAGATGAGTCAATCACCAAATCCTCTCAGTCCACTGGCTTCCAAGACTCAGGACATGAACCAGGAACTTAACTCTCATGAAACAATAAATAACGGACACAAAAAAATAACATGAATAAACAAAGACTTGACAAATAATATATATAATATAGCAGAGGAAGCAGGTGAATAATATCAATGATAATAAGAAGAGCGGGGAGGCAACGGCAGATGAATGAAATGAGTAATCAGAGAAGCTACAGAGGCTGCAATCATGACAGAATTTATAATTCTTGGATGCCCTCACACCACGAGGAAAGTACCTGCGAAAATGTGGCAACCTCTGGAATTGAGGTTTATTATTACGAAGAGAATTTTGGGATACTGGAGGTCTTCTGCTTCTCCCTCTTTCCATCTATAGGTCACTGATATGATGTTCATGATACAAATGGAAAGACTTTGCAGGAGCTCTATGGATGACTTTCAATGCTGCTGGACTACCATCTTGGAACACTTTTTAAAGGCAAAACTAAACTAAACAGATGAATGGCACGGACTCTAACCTTTGCTATCTTTTAGGGTGTGAATTAACCCATATAGATATGAATGTACGTATATACATAAAGAGCGTGAATTGTGAATAGTGATGTTATATTTATTTTGATTTATTGTTGTTTGTTGCTTGTTTGTTTTATTGTATTAACATTTTGAAAACTTAAAATAAAACAACAAAAAAACACAATGCTGAAATACATAATGGTTTAGTTAAGGCAGAGTTAGTAAGAAACTCCATTACACTACTGTATGCCACTTTAATTAAATTTTTTGCCATTGTCTCATGATCAGTAAGTTAGAGGGGTTTTTGCCTTTTGCTCTGTTGCTGCACTTGACAAAATGCAGAGTCACAACCTGAGAATAAGATAACATTAAATTAAATTAATTGAATGATTGTCACCCAGGTTTATCTGAATAAATCTATCTTTTCGGTAAAACAGGATTAAGCGAAAGAGAAAGATTCCATTAGAAAATTATTTTCGCTGGAGGGACTATGTTTCTCGGCTGGCCTGGGAGCGCCTTGGGATTCCCCCGGAGGAGCTGGCCAAAGTGGCTGGGGAGAGGGACGTCTGGGCCTCCCTACTGAAGCTGCTACCCCCGCGACCCGACCCCTGGATAAGCGGAAGAAGATGGATGGATGGATGGATGGATGGATGGATGGATGGATGGATGGATGGATGGATGGATGGATGGATGGATGNGGATGGATGGATGGATGGATGGATGGATGGATGGATGGATGGATGGATGGATGGATGGATGGATGGATGGATGGATGGATGGTCACGAGTAGTCACTAGATCAGTTATCAGTTTTTGAGTAGACTTTTTACCAAATATTTTTTTAATTTTACTTGAGTATTTTCTTGAAAGGCTACTTTTTAAATTCACTTTACTTTACTTGTTACAAATATGATGAAGTACTGCTACTCTTAAGGGTAATTTATGGATACTCTGCCAGCCTCTGATTAGCAAAAAAATATACTCAAGAAAAGTTTCAGTTGAAGCATATTTTTCCTTGACGTATTGGTGAGATAAAATATTTTGAGAGTGCCATTCCTCTGCCTAAATAGGGATGATTGATTAGAAGTCTTTTACCGGTCTTTATGCTGGAGTTAATATATGGAATTAAGATTGGGGATGATAGAAAAAAGTTGCCTCCCTACTCAGGAAAAGGGTGAGGGGAGGGTCAAGAGAGATAAGAAGTTCACACAGTCTCCTTCATGCTGTGAACGGGAGACCTGCTCTGAGTGTTTATCTGAATTGATGAATTGAAGTGTTTTTTTGGGGGGGAGGGGATAACCAAACATTCAAGTGTGAGAAAGCTCTTTATGCAGAGGGACTGGCTTAGTTACCCTGTTGGGAATGTTTGTGATTTTGTAAGGTATAAATGTATGTACTGAAATGGCGCAGTCAAACAGCCCTATCTCTCTGTCCGAGGACGTTAAATAAATTTGAACCTTATTCCTTGCAAGAAATGCCTCCGTCTCAGCTTCCTATCTTCACATTTTTTTTCCCAAAGTTGCAAAGGCTACCATCTCCCTGCTGGCAGTATCTAAAAATCCACTACACCTCCAGCCCATCTCAGCATGCTAGAATCCATGAACATATGTTCTTGTGTTACATTTACAGTCTGCTCTAAGGATGCTAGTGCTTTTTTTTCCTACACATATACTTAACATTCTTCTGTGTATTAAATGTGTATTTAGAGCTGGTGTCTCTCAGAAAACTGTTATTATGCTAAAATAATGACAATATGAACTGTTGATTAAGCTTTGGCGGCATAAGAATCAGATCAGGGTGTTAATCTTCTACTAGCAACCAATCCATGTTTGTGTGTGTTGGGGCGGGTGGGTCAGAGAGACAGATAGAAAGCTATGAGTACATATTATGAACTTTGTTGTCACTGTGATGTCATGGCTCATGTTTCTTCCATCTGGCTGAGTTACACTATTGGCTTTTTGCTAATGCAACCAACTAGGTGTCAGCTGAAATTTTACTCAGTCTTCAGATCTTAGCTTCTAGCAGAAAATAATTGTGCTGCTTCCTCCTCACTCTTGTTTGTTCCATGTGTCACCATAGACGTTATATATGTAGATGCCTCATTGGACGCTGTCGTGGCTAGAGGGTGGACATCTTGGGTCAGACCACAGTTCAGACCGTGGCTGTCAGAATGAATAGGAGCTGCCTTAGACCCCTTTTAATCACAAGACGAGTCAGAAAAAATACTATTTATTAATTATTTACAATAATCTCTTACATGTCACAATCCGTTAAACAGGGATTTCAAAGTCAAATACACAGAGGGCCAAAAAAAACAAATTTGCTACAAGCCGAGGGCCAGACTGGTTAAATTTTTATTAAAACATATTGAAATGAACATAGTCTGTTGACCTAAGACCTAATATATTGTTGTTGTTTTTTTTTTTTTTACAAAATATTAATATCAGTATTTTTAATAAACTTTTAATTTACTAATAAATGTATTAAGATAAATACATAAATGAAATGCATTGTACACTGAAAATGTATTACTGTGCTGCTCTATGTTCACTGCTTTCAAATAGTACATAGAGCTTTCAAATAGTACAATAAGAAAAAAAAAAATCTAATCAGTTGTATTCTCTCTCATGGCTCTTATCTGCGAATTTCCCCGAGTCCATTTAACGGAAAAAATATTAATAAATAGAATAAAATACGAAAATCTATGGCACACAGAGAAAACAATACTTCCTTCAAAGAAAAATCCCGTCTTGTGCAAAGAAATGTAAAGATTTTGTGATGAATCATGACAGCGGACCTAGAATTCAGGCAGAGGTGCTTTAAAAAAGGAATGTATTAAACAAAAAAACAGAGCAATACCAAAAAGGACCAAAGAATTGAAAAGACGACAGGCGTCAGCAGGGGCTGATTGTAGCGAAAATAAATGGAGCCTGGATAGAAGACTCCTTTTAGTGTGGCTCCAATTAGCTTCTGCTGACACCTGCGCGCAACAGTTGGGGAGAGCAGTTAGTGCACTTTGCCTCCTTAGACAACCGACTTCAGACAAGCTTGGATTGTTAAAGGGGGTTAAACAAATACCAAAACAATCGAAACATACAAAGAACAACAACAAAAAATTTAAATAAAAGAAAAACACAATCATGTTTCCCCCTGGGAATCCATCCATGGCCCCTTGGATGATATTTAATTACCATTAGAACCGGACCACAGGCCAAGGCTGCTTGTGCGCGGTACTGTGACTTTGTGGGGTACCATTGCATTGTGGGGAATGTAGTGTTGGTGCGGTTGTGTTGCACGCACCAACACTACATTCCACACTACTGGGTGGGAAATGCTGGGCCGCTAACTTGACCGGACCAGGCATTCGAGCCGTCAGCTTCGGGGCTGGTCCGGGAACCCCTGCGGACGGGGCAGTAGCAACCAAACCCGACCCGGTGACGGTATGTTTCCCCCCCCACCTGCCTTACCATGCTTCCCCGGCCTGCTTGGTAAGCCAAGTCCTCCAGGGTTCCCACACCAGCCCCGGGGCTGACGGCTCGGTGCTGCTGCACTGTAGTTGACCAAAATCTCGGACGATTTTGAAATTCTCCGCAGACATCTTTTTAGGTATGAAAAGTAGGACGTGTCAGGGAAAAAGAGGATGTCTGGTCCCCCTACCATATAAAAAATGGGATGTTTCAGTGAGGGAGTGCTAGTTGTTATAAAGATGCTTTGCTCAGCAGCTTTGCTCGTTGTTAACCAACCAAACAGAGCGCAGCTCATCTAAATATTCATGAGCATACCATAAAAGAAAGAAAACTTGTCATTTCATTATAGGGCTTTTAATCAGGCTGCATTAGGGCTCATAGAACAGCAAAAATGCCATTTCTAGCCCAACAAATGTTACACACCCCTTTCAGAGACCTTATGGACCAGCACCAAATACCCTATATTATCATTCTATGACCCCTTAAATATTAATATGATAAACACAAAATGCTATATTATTGTATTATAACATTATTTAATGCATCCATCCATGCTTTTCCCATCACGCTTATCCCAAGCGGGGTTGTGAGGGATGCTTGTACCGATTTCCAGCTGTCTACGGGCGAGAGGTGGGATGCACCCTGGACAGGTCACCAGTCCATTGCGGGGCAGCACAGAGACAAACAGGCAAAACAAACATTCACCCACACGCTCACACCTAAGGAGAATTTAGAGAAGCCAATTGACCTAACAATCTTGTTTTTGTACTCTGGGAGGAAGCCGGACTACAACGGAGAAATCCCACGCATGCACAGGGAGAACATGCAAATTCCACTATAATGCAAACTCCAGTATAATGCAAACATTCCTTATTTTTTATTGTGTATTATTATCATTCAGTATTTTTAAGGCTTGCTCTCTGTTAATGAGTATTATGATCCATAGAGGAAACTTAGTTTTACTGTGATTTAAAAAAAAGTTTGTTATTTTGTATTTTAATTAAATGCAATGTTTTGTTCAAACACTTTTTTTTATTATTTATGCAAATGTGAACATTTGTTCTTAAATTAGTTAATTTGTGACATATATGTGTGTGTATATTAAATGTATATATAATACATATATGTATTACGTATATATATATAACATGCTCTGAGTATGTTCGTTGATGATGTCAAACAAGCAGTTTAATGGAGAAAATTTAAGAAGCATTAAATTGTCTCAGAAAAGTCATAAAAATGTTTTTAGAGATGTAGCATTCTTTATTTATTTATGGATAAAAATAAGACCTTTAGTACCATAATTGCATTAGTTATGGTGACCTGGATGAATATCTGCATGCACATGTGCAAATGAGCTGATGGTACGGCTCGTGCTTCCAGTACGGATTGTGTAGTGACACCATCAAGACTTTAAAATTAGAAATAATTGTTTGAGTGACCGATAGGAACGATAAAAAGTTGGCCACTCAGGAGTAAAAAAAAAAAAAAAACACTTTCCAGTCCAGGGCGGACACAGGTGTATCTACGGGTGGGTCCCCATTATGTCCGGTGAGAGTGTGGTTGTGAAAAACATACCGTTTCTTGATGCATGAGGTGTTTAGGGAAGTAGCAATATCCTCCATCAAAAGTAACAGTTTGTGGGGGCAGATCAAAGAATGGTCTTAACACATTTAGAGCTTGGTTAAACTGATGAGTTTCCTGGAGCCTAGGTTACGTGTTGATGCTCACCATGGTGGGGGTAAAATCAGTATCCTGGAACCGAGGTCAAAGAAAGGTCTTAACAGAATGTAAAGCTTTATTAGTGCAGTAAAATCATTTAGAAAATGCTGAAACAAGGCAAACATGTCTTTTATAACCTTGGAAAGATAGTGTTCTATCTTTCCACCAAACACAAAGTACACATACAAAGAGGTCAGGATGAAAGGTGTGTTGAGTGGTGACAGTAAACTCATTTAGGAAATGTTATACAAAAGAGCACATGTCTGTTATAACCCTGGAAACGGATACTTATAACCAGAGCATAATTTGAGGGTCATACATTTTTATGATGTGGGCATAAATATTTATTATTGACTGAAGGTTTAGCCTTCATCTCCTCATTGCAAGGTAATCATTACATTGTTGCTAAGCTACAGACACAACATCCCAATGCATTTGTGGCAATAACTGGTGATTTTATTCACGCCTCACTCTCTGCTACACTGCCAATGTTCCAACGGTTTGTCAGGTGCTGCACCGGAGACAACAAAACTTTTGAGTTGTTTTGTGAAAATGTCTCCTAGATCTCTGAAGTAAGACATCTTCTTGGGAAATCAGATCACAATCTTGTTTTTCTCTGCTCAGATCATAAGCCACTTTTTAAGAGACAACCTGCATTAAAAGGAACTGTAAGAAAATGGTCACAGGAAGCTGAATTGGCCCTGCAAGATTGTTTTGAGGCTAAAGACTGGGATGTACTTTGTCAACCACAAGAAAAAGGCATGAAAGCAATGAGAGTGTGACTGATAACATAAACGTATGTGTAGATAAAACCATTTCTACCAGAACAGTGAAATGCTTCCCAAATAATAAAACATGGATCACAAGTGATCTAATGCAATCGCTCAAGAAAAAAACAAGCCTTCCAAGAAGGGAGACATGGGTTTAATGAGGAGTATACAGAAGCAACTTCAAGGTATTGTGGATGATTTTTTGTAAGACCCACCCTCTCCACTTTAAAAATAAATGCACGTACAAGAGCATGCACAATGTAATGGGGACCAGGTGTCCCATTACCCCATGAAATATGATTATTGATTTTGTGTTATGCAATATTAAGTCGGAACAAATAGGTGGGTTGTATGAGTTCTTTGTTGTAGTTTTGTTTGGACATTTTTGGCAAGCTTTCTTGTGAAGCAGAAGGACTGGCCATCCTGCTTGTGGAAAGAAAGTTAAAACATTAATGTCAATTATTTGACCTTATTTTCTGTTTATGATAAGTCAAAGTACCTACCTTTTCCTGGTTTGGCTCCTCAGCAGGACGTGGCTGAAAAAGGTAGGAGGGCTCCAGGTGCTGCAATGCACTTGGAGCAAACCAAAATTATCAGGAGGGTAGGTTGGGATTAGTTTTGTTAAGTTTGATGGGTTTTGTGATTGACTTTAGATTTGTTTAATTGTATTGTATGTAAATATTACTTCAGGTTTATAGTTTATTGTTTTTGTGTAGGTTTGCTTCTTTTTCTTAATAATCCCTTTTCATGGTTCCTTCCTTCATGTCACCTGAATTGAGTTTGGTATAACATGTTTGCTCTGTTTGAAATCCTGGGACGCGTCCTTAGAAGGCCAGATTTGAAGGTAGATTACGTCATAGCGCAGCGCCGAGGTCTGGTCGGATTCCAAGAGTCCTCGTTATGCG
>NW_015151252.1:175484-175978 GCF_000732505.1 Cyprinodon variegatus | reverse complement strand
ACAGAGCCATTGTTTGCTCTTTTTATTGTATGAAGATGTTGGTGTGCACAAGATGGAGTTCAACAAAGCCACCAAAACGTCAGTTTTGTCTTGCCTCTCCATTAAATATTGGGCCTCTGCCGGTCAAGCTGACACACAAGCCCATTTCTCCTTGTGCACTCCCTGTTTAAAATGTGCTGTTCTCATAGCTCATACAAGCTTACTGTATCCTCATACAGCAGGGACTTTACAGTGGACTTTATAGCAAACTCAATTAACTGACTGTTCAGACAGATGATCACTGCTTTCTGCCCCGTGGGTCATGTAACTCCACCGTGCGTTAACTGCAGCATCTTTGTTATTACCGTATTTTCACAACTATAAGGCGCATCTTTTTTTTTCCCTCAAAATGTGCGGCGCGCCCTACAGTGTGGTGCGCCCTATGTGTGTTGTTACTGCGGACAATGTTGAGACCACCATGAGAACGTTAAAGGGGGAAGTGTGGGCGTGGATTG
>NW_015151252.1:164727-174698 GCF_000732505.1 Cyprinodon variegatus | reverse complement strand
CACGGCCTGCTCCCAAGTTTGATTAATACTTTGTAATAAATACATGAATAAAGCACAATCATACTCAGTTTTTCTCCCGCTCTATTTTTAAATACGCAGTAGAGGTATTTAACCGTAGTAGAGGATACATACCGGTATATAAAACCCGCGCCCTATAGTCCGGTGCGCCTTATGCGTGTGTTAAATACAGTAATGCCATACATAACTGAGACTGCGCCTTTTAGTATGGTGCGCCTTATGGTGGTGAAAATACGGTAGTTGCTGTTGTAGGGTAGCGACAGCCTATGGCAACTGTCTGCTGTGACAGCAAATCACATAATGCTTTGCGAGGAGAGCTCTCCATGTAAAGCATTATGGGATAGATCTGCCTATTCCGAGGCCTTTGTTTTCTTCTCATACACTTCATAGAACCTTTTTCTCTTAGGACCCTTGCCCATTTTCAAAGAACCGTGGCGAGGCCCCAATGATTGTCTGAAACCAAAGATCACCACACATATGCAGCTGAAAGTGTGCATGCACAGAAAAAGATAGCTAACGAGTAGAGCACGTAGAACGGCCTTACTCAAACATATAACCAGGATGACTGACAGGAGGACAACTTATTTAGATGATCCACCCAGAAATAAAATATCCTCCTTTATACCTTTAAGATCAAGATAAGAGAAGGCAAGGAGCCAGACAGGAAGAACCAAGAAAACATTCTACAGCAGAACAATATCAGAGATGTGGGGCGAGGGATGAAGAAGATCACAGGCTTCAAGCTGAAAGATAGTCAGGCAGTTTGAAGTTTGGACATAGCAAATTAACTAAATACGTTATTTAATAGGTTCAGTTCAGGAATAAGTTCAGTATCTTTCTCTCCTGCCCATTGTCATATAACTTCACCAGACTCAGGTGGATACATCAGCAATTGCCTGGGTCAAAGTACATGAAAAAACAGACCAGCGTTTGTTAAACTGAAGGGTCAGTTGTATAATCAAGTAGTCAGCAGTACAAGAGCACCACAGCGGACATTACTCTGTTCATTCCTTTATATGCTGTCTGACTTCCAGTAGACTTCCTGCAGAAATACTCAGATGACTCTGCAGTTACTGCTTGCATCATATATGGACAAGAAGATGAGTACAGAGAGCTGGTGAAAAGCTGTGTGGCATAGTGTGTAAACAATACTTTGATCCTAAATGTCAACAAAACAAGATACATTCTTGTAGACTTCAGAAAAAAAACAGGAACATACTGAAACCTTAATATTCTTGGAGACGATATTAATGTACACATTTTGGTATTTATGCACCTTGGTTAAAGCTGCTGAAGCTGTTTCTACGTACTTAAATATTGTAACGTATTTCCATTGTGACCTGCTGTAAAGCGAATTATTTATTGGGACATGAATACAGATCATTCTGGTATGGTTTTTATTGGTAGGCTTTTAGTATATTTAAAATAAGAAACTGGAGTGTTTCAAGATTTGGGAGCATTTAATCAACAGTGGTCAATGTTCAAATTAAATTTCAATATTGTAGCAGTTGGAATACTTTAATAAGACAGCAGGAATATTTGTAGAGCTTTAGTTCTTGTATAGTGTATCCCATAATCTTTGCAGTCAAAGTCATGGAAACAGAGACATAAAAGAAGAGAACATAGATGTAATGCACATCATCCATAAAAAAACAGGTAAACATTACGATTATAAAGATGATAAACTCCTAAATGCCTTATGGCCACACAACCTAACCAGTCATAACTACTTATTTCCCAATAAAATCATCCACATGCATCATCTTTATTTACACAATATATTCCATATTATAAACCTTAAATCTCAACCGATCAACGTAAATATTAACTATCTAGGATTTCATCTGGCCTTTTGAATCCAAAAATTTTAAAATCCCATTTATAGAGTTTGTACAACATCCTCCTGTCCTCTCGAGGCACCGTTTTAAACCATTCCTTGATCAAATTCGATGTAGTTGCATTTTTAGTGGGTGGAAACTTAATTTCGTTTTCCACCTCTAACATTTTAAGAAGCTCTTCAGCATCTTCCTGAAGCGTCTCCTGGTGACCAATAAAATCATACCTGTAAAAAAACAAACACTGTTTATAAAGATATTTGTTCCAACATTTCATTTTTTTGTTCTGTTTTAGAAATGTTTTTTTCACTTAAAAAAAAAAAAAAAATCTTACTCTAACATGCAGGGGTGACACAGGTGATGCATTTGTCTCCAGTGCTCGTTAAAGGGCACATATTTTTCTGTTCGTGGGTCCAACAAGTACTGAACAAAGTTGTAAAATGTTGGTTGCAATCCTAAAGCTACTGCCTCTTTATGTGTTTTGGGAGGATGAGACTGGTTACGGTAGAGTTTCACCATAGTTTTTCCGTAAGATTTATAAAAGGGCTCATTTATGGGTTGGAACTTGTCTCGGAAAGCAGAGATAAGGCGAACAAATGGGTCCCGAACGAAGAGAAACTTCGTGTAGTTCATCAGCCTGATCTGTAGAAAAAAAAAAACAATTCAATCATACTGGACCTTAGTTCCCAAATGTAACTTTTGATACCAAACAGGGATAGATTGTTAACATATCAAAAAAGTGTAGTAAGCACACTTTACAAGTAATAATGCTTTCTCCACCTGCATCTGGCCAAAATTAAATCTTTTTTAAAATTTTGGACTTGACTTGGAGGTTGGAGACATGAAGTCAGAGTGGTACATGTTCTCCTCCTACATGGCCAATGCGGTTATCTGTAGGTGTGGCTGCCAGTCCCCAAACCCAGTGGTGGCGCCCGGAAGTAAGGGATGCAATCAAGCTGAAGATGGAGGCCTACCTGGCCTTGTTAGCTAGTGAGACTCCAGAGTCAGCTGAGAGGTATCGGCAGGCCAAGCGTACTGCAGCCTGTGCAGCCTCGAGAGTGTTCTGGCAAACCATCTGCTGCCTTAGGAGGGGGAAGCGGTGCTTCACCAACACTGTTTACAATGCGGGTGGGGAGCAGCTGACCTCAACTGGGGACATTGTTCAGCGATGGAAGGAGTACTTCTAGGATCTCCTCTATCCCATCACCACGCCTTCCGAGGAGGAGGCAGAGGCAGGAGACAGAGGCAGACTCGCCCATCAGCCAGGCTGAAGTCACCAGGGTAGTTAGAAAGCCTCCTGGTGGCAGGGCCCCGGGGGTGGATGAGATTTGTTCTGAGTACCTTAAGTCTCTGGATGTTGTGAGACTGTCTTGGCTGACATGTCTCTCCAATATCGCGTGGTGGTCGGGGACAGTACCCCTGGACTGGCAGACCGGGTGGTGGTCCCTCTCTTTAAAAAGGGGGACCGGAGGGTGTGCTCCAATTACAGAGGGATCACACTCCTCAACGTTGCCGGTAAGGTCTACTCCAGGGTGCTGGAGAGAAGGGTCCTGCCGATAGACGAACCTCAGATCAAGGAGGAACAATGCGGTTTTCATCCTGGTCATGGCACACCGGACCAGCTCAATACCCCTCATTGGGTGCTCGAGGGTTCGTGGGAGTTCGCCCAACCAATCCACATGTGTTTTGTGGACCTGGAGAAGGCTTTCGACCGAGTCCCTCATAGTGGCCTTTGGCAGGCGGGGGGTGGGGGGAGTCTGGATGATCGGGAAGTCTGCATCTTTGCATCTAGGCTGCTGCCTCCATAACTCGGCCCCGGATAAGCGGAAGAAAATGGATGGACTTTTGTAATACTTTCAGTACAGTGCTTCTCTGTCTTCTAAAAGCATCTCCAACATTACAGAACATGGGTGACTGCCTTTTAACCAACAACTCTAGAAGTGAGCATATAACCCCTGACTTATCCCCTTTTCACTGTTTTCCTGTCCATTTAAGAACTCAGTTTGAACTTTTGTTGTGTTATTTGTTTTCAAAGCTGTTAATGTTTGGTCTCTACCTTATTTAGTTAAATATTTACAGTAGAAATTTCTGTACATAGCAAATACCTAAGGTTATTGAATCTACTTTTATCAGATCTCCTTGTACTTATATACCCCGTTTACACTACCCTTAAAAAACTGAGCCGAGACCGGTCCGAGCTCAGTAACTGAGATAACTTGTCGTGTGTGAACGGAAACAACCTGAACTGAACCGAGATAGACATAACCGGACCGCGCTAACTGCAGACCAGTTCCCGAGGTGGGTTCGGCTCGGTTTTTTCCTGGCTCGGTTCTCTGATAACAAGAGCGCATGAGCAGAACGCGTCATCGCCGACTGGCTGAACATGCCGATTCACACTCCATTCAAGTACATCCGCGCAAGGTTGCCGTCTTCGCCTGACCCACCGCAAACACGGAAGTACAGCAATAATAATCAAGCATAACTTTCTGAATGTGACGGGCGCCGCCATTTTGATTTGCTTGATTCCCTCCTCCTTCGTCTTCTTCTTCTTGGGTTTTACGGCGGTTGACAAACAGCGTTTGGTGCATTACCGCCACCAGCTGCTTGAGTCCCTCCTTCAATCCTAGCAGTAATACTGCACATCGTCACTAGGAGGCGAGGAGTCGAGATAACCGAGATAAGTGTGACGTGTGAACGGTCGTCAAAACTGAGCTTGGCCTGGTTACCGATCCAAGCTCGGACCGGTCTCGGCCTGGATCGGTTTTTCAAGGGTAGTGTAAATGGGGCTATAGTAAGCATTGTTGCTGACCGAGAATTGATATTTTTAGCAACTCATCTGTCGAATAGACTTCCTTTAGACTGGGGTCTGTACAATTTTCATATCCAAAGAGCCTTTTTGCCTTGAGTCCAGCTTAATCAACGTCATATAGAGCCACAAACTATTTATGACTTTTTAATAAAACACAGTGTATCATTTTTGTTAAATATCTACAATAGGAAAACTGTTGCTGTTTTAGACAACCTCTCCAATAATAGTTTGTGGGTTCTTATAGAGATGAACCAAAGTAAATATTGTTTCCTATCTAGATACCACTACAGAGTTTATTTGTATGTTTGCTTTTTGAAGCATCAATTTTCTTCTGTAGGGTATTGTTTGGTGTAAAAAATATAATAATAAGAAAGGTCATGATTTCTCTGTATGGCCCTTGGACAAATGCTACTACTACTACTCATGCTTATTTCACTAATAGTTACTATTTACTAATGCTAATATGACAGACATAGCTTTTTTCTTTTTCCTTTTATTTCTGTATAATAAACAGTTCATAGATTGATCTGCATAAAAGTATTACTCATGCTTTTGTTGAGTAATTATATGACATTAAGAGGAGTAGCTGCACTGGTTGGAATTGGCACTTGAGAAAAAAATACTGAAATAAATGTACATGTATTTTATTATTGCAAGATTTGATACCTTAAATTCTGACAAGACATAAATACATTTACTTACTTCCCTCTCTGCTGGACTGAAGTTTGACAGATATTTGAGTGCTTTTGTTTGATGTACAGCATTGGGAGGAACAGCTGCAGGGTCGATGTAAGGCTTGCCCTTTTTCAAGACATACATAATCCTTTTCCAGTTTGTGCAGGCAACCTGTGTTTAAAAAAATTTTGAGTTAAGAGTTAAAACCATTCAAATTAAACCAGCAGGCCTTGGTCAGAATGCTTCCCTGGCAAATCACTCTTTTTGCCTGCTGGTGGAATTCCAAAGAGAGGGGCCACTTCGGGAAGAACAAACACTACATGGCTAAATGGACTTAATTCCTCAACCCCTGCTCAAACTACATAGTCCTGAACCCACATTCAGAACTAAATTGCTGCAAAAAGAATGTCTGTAACATTTTCGTTAAGTTTATAGTAATAACAATAAAGTCCCAGACTTGGTTTCACACGACCACAAAAGACAAAAGCCTCTCAGTTACTGTAGGACATCAACACAAAAACATATCTAACAAAATGGCCTGGGTTAAGCTTTTCTAAAGGTTGAGAAGCCTAATTTTTCCAAAATAGAGATCAACAGATGATGCAGGTCACGTTAGGCAAAGAGTTTCCAGCTAAACAATTGTTTGGTTTTAATTTTTTATCAACACTGTGTTAACTGTAGAGTAAGCAAGCATACAAGAAGCTAATAGTGAATGTATGCTATGTCATGCTGACATGTTTGGGCTTTTGTTTATATGTGCTAAAATAAACTTAATTTCACTGAAGATTTAAGCACTAATATAATTTTAACATTTATGTGTTTTCTGATATGCTTATTACATTTGACTGCAAGATCTGATCAAGAATCCCTTTTTAATTCAGTCATCTCATGTCTTCTATATACATGTACCAACCACATTGTTTCACCAGGTGATTATTTTAACTACCCATCAGAAACAATCACAGAAGGCTAAGAATCAATCTACTGATATCTGATTTAGGAAAATCATTTAATAAAATATTTTTTTTTACCAAATAAAGTTGTTGAAAATTAATTTCCTTTTATTTTCAGTTTTAAATAACTGTTACATCTATTCATTTCTTAATCTGTCTTCTCTTCTGTGAAGATCAGCCAAAATGGACATTCTCATGCTGGCATATGGTGGCCAGAGTGGCTCCAGCATCACGTTATATGTTAACACTAGATGTCCCAGAGAATTTCAGTTTCCCTGCAAGCTCCTCTCCCCTCTTCAAGTTTGTTTATTCACTCTATCTTGCTAACTGTCCTTGTTGCAATGCAAATAACCTGTGATATGACCAGCCCTTCTACATGAGACTGGATAAAGGCTGAAACAAACTGGCATCATAACAAGAGCATGCTCCTAACACTTTTCATTACCTGCCCCTGCAACATCAGACCTATAAAATAGGTAGAAATAAATAAATAAATAAATGAGCTAATAAGTTAAGATTTTTAATCCTTAGCCTGTTACCAAATATTCATACACAGTGTAGTCTGCACAAGAATCGATTTCAGTGGTTGTAATATTAGTGCCAGTAATCCAATAATAACTTATTACAGTAGTTCCCTATAGATTATATTACCTGAACTGCATAGAATAATTACTAACCATAGCTGTGAAATTCTTAATTTACAGTATATTTAAGATGCAAGTATTTTAGTAGGGCCCATACATCTTTACTTCAGTTCTCCGAAAATTACCAGAATGTAGAAAATACTGTATACTGTGTGAAAAATGTTCCACATAACTACGTATCACTTATTGTTACTCAGTAACATTTACTGTGCTATAAAAATTCAAGATTTTACAAGTTTTTTTCAGTTAAATCGTCTGAAAACCTACATCCTATAGCTGCACCTTGTCGTCATCTAACCCTAACAAGGTTGCGTGTCAAAATTGTTTCAAAATCTCACTCCATGATTTGGTTGGCAGCCCTTCTGCACCTGCTGAGCTTACGCCATCAACCAATGTTGCGCAGGAAAAATATTTCAGTTGTCTGATGCTTTCCTCTCCTGGACTGCCTAAAATGAATATGTGAGGTGAGTACATCCGTCCAGTTTGAGTATTTTAGACACCATTCTAATTTAATTGTTTCTTGGAGTTTGCCAAGTTTGTTAACTAGTTTTTATCAGCTTTATAGAAATCCCACCAGTAAAGTTTTTACCGAGCATTTAATTTTTAGGAATTTATTCCTGAATTTGTGCAAAGTTAGTAAAATGGATGACATATTGAGGTGTGGAAAGGTCGAGCACCATTAAGGGGCTATGTGCTGCACTGCAGCTAGCCTCATAGTGATGAGTAATATATTTCTAAGTTTATTGAAACTGACTGCAAGCAAACAACTACTAGTTATGGAGCACTTGCGGTGATTTTTTTTTTTAAATCAAGGAGATGGTGGCCCTACCAATATTACTGTTTTTAAAGCAGTTACCTCTTCTATTCGAAATGACTTATGTGCCAATATCCGAGTCAAGATTCCAAAGAACTAATAGCTCCTCTGAGGAGTTATGTTGTGTAAGGAGATGTGGTAATGACAGTGTAATGACAATAAAACCCTGAAATGTATGAGCCCAGTTTTACACACAGACAGTTGGGCATATAATATAACACCACACACAAAAATTTAAGAAACATAGAAAGGCTTTTTACAAGTTTAAGAAATGTGCTTGCACGTATTTTTTAACAATCTCCCAGGGATTATTTTTAAGGTCTCACCATAAGGCACTGGTTCCCAAAGAGACCTTTCAAGAGTTGAATAATTATTAATTAACTGCTGTTAACCATATTGCAATAATTAAAGCACAAATCTTCTTTAAATCACAAAACCATCACTTTCAAAGTTTAATTATTTTATATGTAATATTTTCGCCGAGGCCGTAATAGTTCACAATATCAAGTAAAAACAAAATGTTCAAAAGTATTGTATAAAAACATGTAAAAGAAAAACATCAGAAAAAAAATAATTAATGAGTTTAATGAGTACAATGAGTAGGTTGCATTTGGGTGGATGTTACCTTAGGAATATAACAGTAGAGAATTTTGTGGCTGTCGTCCACAATGAAGTTCCCAAAGTTTTTTCCTGTTGTAAGTATTTTGCCAGAAAGTGTCTCTTTGCCAAGCTCACACATCTTTCTTCTTATCTCCGTTCTCAGTGTTTGTCTTAAAGCCACATTCTTCCCTGTTATGGACATGGAAACTCTTGAGAACAAAAC
This sequence comes from Cyprinodon variegatus, assembly GCF_000732505.1. Classification (NCBI taxonomy): domain Eukaryota; kingdom Metazoa; phylum Chordata; class Actinopteri; order Cyprinodontiformes; family Cyprinodontidae; genus Cyprinodon; species Cyprinodon variegatus. The sequence continues at coordinate 166,127 of NW_015151252.1, read as the reverse complement.
ATGTTAATCTTGCTGAATCCCCCAGATAAGAGCCCACACACCAGGCCGACCGACAACCTTGGTTGGGCCCGTAACAAAAAAATTGGATGTGGAACCCCACCCATGGCATTATATAAATTTAACTAAATCACTGTAGTATTGGGGAATCTAATAAAAAATATTTGTTAAGATTTTGAGTAGATTTTAGACTGTAGCATTGAGGAATCTAATAAAAAATATTTGTTAAGATTTTGAGTAGATTTTAGACTGTAGCATTGAGGAATCTAATAAAAAATATTTGTTAAGATTTTGAGTAGATTTTAGACTGTAGCATAGGGGAATCTACAAAAAATCTTTGTAAAATCTTGGTGACGTCATTCTCAAAAATGTACATTTTCAAATATTTTTTGCGGCATGTGCCAAATAACATTATAAAAGTTTGCAGCAGATAATTGTAGAAATACAATCTACAAAATGCAATCTTTTTTTTTTTTTTTTATAAAAATAACAGTATTTATTTATAAAGCAAGAGATAAAATTAAATGATGTTGAATTTGGCACATGGGCATGTGGTAAATTCATGTGTAAAATAATAACTAATAATCAAATTAAAACATATTTTTCTAAGTGTTTGTTTAATTAAGTTCTGCCTATTTCTAATTATTTGATGCATGTAAAGTTAAATAGAAATTTCCACGTTTAGCCCCTCTTTAATATTTTTACTTTGTGCCACTTTGGCTTTTTTCAGAGCCCAGCAAAGGCTGTCAGGAAGAGAAAAAATTGAAGAAAAAAAGAACATGGAGGAGAAAAAAAAAGAAAGACAAAAATCAAGCTATATTATGTCTTATTGGAAAAAAGTAAGTAACTGACGATATAGTTGCAAGATCTTCAGTAGAAGCAGTATTTGAGTTAATGACACTTTAAGCAGTGGGATACGAAACAACACCCACACATTAAACATACCTGTATTTTGTTGCGGCAGATCGATGTTGTTAAAGTGCAAAACAAGGAAAAACACAACAAAAAAAAGCATAAAAATAGGGAATGTCAGTTTGCATCCCCTCATCAATTTGTATCCTATGTGCATGTTGACATATATCAAAAAAAGGTGAGCGCCACTGACTTCTTTTTTAATATACAGGTAGTTTTATGACAGCAGTTTTATAACCACAAATTTATGGACACGCCTACATTTTATAAATAGGTAGGTGTGCTTTTAATCTAATTTGATGTAAGGCTTTTTATATTAAGACTAAAGTGTCTCAGTAACTAAGCCCTTTTTTGACATGCCACAACAGTGACAAAGCAACGTAATATGAGAAAAGAAACCCTTGCAAAACTGCTGTAACATATGTTGTGCAAAATAATATCCTGCAGATAATGAATAAATGATTAACTGGAGTTATAGTTAATTATTTAAC
>NW_015151252.1:161731-162720 GCF_000732505.1 Cyprinodon variegatus | reverse complement strand
TTTGAGATTATATATATATGTCTTTAGTCGCCCCCCTCCCCGTTTATATTCCAGCTATTTCTCATCTGAACTCAATTACTTTTTATATTTACTGGAAACTGTTGTGAAAGCAACAGTTAATATAGTCGCCACTCAAATCAGCAATAAAAATCTTACAAACCTAAACACAAAAAGTGCAATTACAACATTTGAACCAGTCGTCCAGACAAGTGGATTTTGAAGAATGCAATTTCGACAATGAACCAAAATCATTCTAACCATTCTCAATGAACATAAAAATCTCTACTAAATATTTGAACATATTATTTTTTTGCCAAATAACATATATTATTTGAAAAGAAAAATAAAACATTAATGACAATGCAACATTGCACTTACATTAACTGGAACCCACTTCTAATTCTTTGCATTTGATGCCACATTTGCCTCCTCTAATATGAAAGCAACTTTAACTTCAAGTTGTTTACTTTTGCTGATAGTTTGAATCCATTCAACTCCAGGAAAAGTTTTTGGAACACTTCAAAAGTGTAGTGCAAAGGGAGAGGGTATGCCATGTTCAGTGCATATATCAGTCCCATGAGCAGCCAGCAGGCTTTTGCAGTACTGTGGCATGGTGGTAAAATCTCCTGGCCTTCAACAAGGATGGAGACATTAACCGGATCATCATCAGCACCATGGAGAACAACAATCGTGTTGAAATCACACTGGTTGTCCTCCTGCATGTAATGCACAGCAGAAAATAATGTTTATTCTTTTATTTGATAAACAAATAAAAGAGCTGCATGAATCAAAGTGACTTATTTATCATGGAAGAACGAACACAAGAATACCTCTGTTTGTTTGACTACTTTCTGCTTAACTTGAACATTTAAAGGGACATTGTGTAACATCTACTGTTAAATCAAATAGTTCAAAATAATTGTTTTATTAATCAGTAATTACACCCATCAACAAACTGAAGTGTTCTAATAAGCTCTGAATAATGAATA
>NW_015151252.1:151725-158441 GCF_000732505.1 Cyprinodon variegatus | reverse complement strand
AGGGGGATGGTTTCAGATGGTTCATCCAACTGATTTAGCTCCATTTTGGCAACATATCCCAACATGTATTTCAAACAATTATCCTCAGACAAGAGGAAATTGTTTAGAATGCACAAAAAAACCAAATAATTTTTTATTGAGATAATTTTCAGAAGGAATAAAATTTTAAAGGACTAAATTGATTTTGCTAATATACTGTATAAATAAATGTCCTATTTGGCTGTCTCCTTGTTCCAGACAAATCCATTGATCTCTGTTTATTTACCTGGAGTGAATAGTGAATAACTTTTCCCACAACAAGTGCCCTAGAACTTATTTCGTTCATGTGTTAATCTGTTTCTGTCTGGAGGATTCTTCCTGTTAACAGGAGGTCTTCCTCTCCACTGTCGCTACATGCATGCTCATTATGAGGGATTTCAGAGAGTCAATGAGTCCTTGCAATCAGTTGGTTCTCTTTAGAATTAAATATTCTGAAGAATATGATTGTAGTACCTGTATAAATAAAATTAATATTTTCTAATCGCAGCTTTTCTCTGTGTGAGTCTCTCCAGATAGAATTCTGAATTGTATGTATTAATCCATTATTAATGCAATTTAAAAATGTATTTTTAAATCACATTTCTAAATCGATATTTAAAAACCTTTATTCATAAATTTTATTTTAAAAACATTTCCTAATGACACATTAAAAAAAAGGCTATTTTTTATATTCCTGGCATTTTAAAATGCTTTCTGCAGTTGCATTTTCATTATGGTTTATCTTCTTTATTTTGTTTTCTGTGGCCCTTCTGGTCAAGCACGGTGGAAACCAGTTTAATCAATCATAGTTGCTCCTCCTCAGATGTAACCAGTTCATTTGGTTCACCAAGTGTGGTGGTCTACCCAGTGAGAAAGTTTAACTGGTTTCCAGTGTGCTCTGGGATCAGTTGTCACAGAATAGGTAAATGGAGCAGGTTGTTCTACCCGGTCCTTTATTCCAATTGGTAGTAATCTCCATGTAATACAAAAAAAAAAAGAAAGCCTTTTTTGGGTTAAACAGAGATTACTGATAATGAACAAATCAAACAGAAAAACAATTTCTATATCTCAAGCTTGGTTTTCTTCTATCCACAGAAGGAAAGAGACCCCCTCTCTTGGTTTTTACCTACTTATATACTAAACCCACACCTGCTTAGGCTCCAACTGTCTCCAAGAATACAGTTTTTAATTTTGTCCCCGCGAGAAAAACCTAGAGACAACAAGCACAGGGATTGAGCTACTTCAGGCAAGTTCGCAGGAGATAATCAAAGTGTTAGAAAGGGTTCAACAAGAGATGGCCAGAAAGACTACCGGTAAATGTAAACCATCCAGCGCTGAGTGAAGGCTCTGCTGCACTTTTAATCTCAACACTCTGATAAAGCTGACAAGCTCCACCTGTGTAAGCAGCCCAGCTACTCCACCAAGATCCTCTCCAAAAAAGATGCATCACTCTCACTCACAAACACACACACACCGGAACCCAGACAGTGGCAGCCCTTTTAGATGAACATCCATGTCCCCCTGTTAACCTCTGTAAATCAGATATTGGGCACACCTGTGTAGTGGGGATGGAACGATTTTTGAAAACCGTCCAAACCGTTCGCAGGCATTGTGTCATTTGTCCTAATGAGCTAATTTCATTTGCTAGTAGCTGCTCGACTCTATCGAGTGTAGTTTGCTTTGGCTTGAGTTAAATAAAAGGTCAACACTTTTGCAGCTTAATTTTTGCAGCTGAATTTTTGCAGCTGAATTTTTTTCTGGTGAATTTTTATCACATAATTAAATGTATGGAATTCAATGTCTAAAAAAAGTCAGTGTTAAAAAAATTCAGTGTTTAAAATTCATTGTTAAAATAATTCAGTGTTTAAAATTCGTTGTTAAAAAAAGGCAGATTCCAATGACACTGTTTTTCTTCCATAGAGTAGAATATGATGTAATAACGTAAAATTAAGGAACTCTATTTCCAGCCACATTTAAGGCATGGTGCAATGTTGAACTTTGAAGGAACAGATACAGGGATGTGTTATTTACACACAGGTGCCTTCAACATTGCTGAACAACTCGTTTTTCAAACTAAGAAGGCATGGTTTGAGTGTTTTTTTATTATCAAGACACAGGAGTATTTTCTGAACAAAGGTAAATGTGTAGACAAGTTTTTTTGGATAATCTAAATGTAATGCATATGTTAAGCCAAACAAGAGAAGAAGTGCATCAGCCAACCTGGGGAGACTTCTCACAACAATGTCACCTTCGATCACGACACAAATGCTGTTGGGGTTAAACTGGATGTTGCCAGTGGAGTTTTCAGTTGCCACTGAGAGGAGCACAACAGGAGTGTCCTGAATGTCAGGATCATCTTCCCATTGCAAAATACACACAGAAACATGCAAAAAAAAAGCTAAAGGTAATAGCTATTATTCAAGAGACTGCATTTGGGTTCCTGCACTGGAATTACAGTACAGCTCCTCATACAGAAATAAAATTCGCACACATGGAGTCATAAAGATATTTTCTCTTTATCTTGACTCTAAATCTCAGTTAAATGTTATTTTGGGATTTTTTTTCACAAGAACACAGGCCCGGATGTAAGCACTCTTAAGGGCCCTTCACATCAAACATGCAAAGCACAGGTGGCAAAAAAGTTTTACGTATGTAAGTATGGTTCTATGAATTCCGGATGACAGCTAGAGGTGGTGCGTCAAGCACTGAATGATCACTCTTGCGCAGGTCGAGAATTAGTTATACTAAGGGACCAAACGCTCTGGCTGTCATTCGGGATTCATAGAACCGTAGTTACATACGTAACTTTTGTTCTATTTCATCCCTACTGATCGGGATGAAATACTTGATTAATGAAAGTGGTCGGCACAGACCATGAGGCCGCCTTGCAGATGGACTCCAGCCCGGAAGAGGCTGCGAAAGCAGATAAAAAGTTAAAAAACAATCAACTGGAATTTGTTTCCTAAAGACAAAATCCCCCAGACCAAATATAAGTGAAGTGGTGTATGCAGTTCAATGCAGGGAGGAATGCTCTGATCTTTATATTGGAGAAACCAAACAACCTCTCCACAGATGCATGGCCCAACACAGAAGAAAAACCTCCCCGGGACAAGACTTGGCGGTAGATCTACACCTTATGGACAAAGACATCCTTTTGAGGACCAGAATGTTCACAAGATAGGTGGTTTGCGAGGGTCATGAAGGAAGCCATCTATGTTAAGAAAGAAAAGACCTTAAGATTTCAGTTTTCAAAAACCTACAATTCAGCAATCACTATCTTCACACCCCCTTACAGGGGAACAGAACACCTTGCCTATTTAGCCAGGCCAACAATTCCCTTTAACGACCCCCCATTTCATAGATCTAGACAGATAACAGGTATTAAAGGCTAACAAAGAAACTAAACGACCCCGATTTCAAAGGGGCGGACCCGATACTCCGGGTCAATTTGCATGTTTTCTAAGCCAAAACAAGGCGTTTTTTTGGTCCACTTTATAAAGCCTCCGACTTAACGCTATATCTGACATTTTGATGTGAAAAAGCTTCCTTGATGGGAAACGAACTGTCTAAAATCTTGAAACTTAAAATTAACTTTTTGTTTTTTACTTTTTTGGAGTGTGTTCAATACTTTTTACCTTTGCCATTTCACTTTATTACACATAACTTAATTTCTGGACATCTATGATTTGACTTCATGTCAACAGCACCTCTAGAAATATATTTTCTTAGAAATTATGGTGGTGTTTTCAATATATATATTTTTTTTTACGTTTTTTTACTCACGTCAAGTGACTAAGAAAACGTAACGGGATTGGCTGGGTGTTGGATTGTTAATGTCTGTGACCTGAAGTAACCCTTCCCTTTTTACACTGAATTTAGATGCCGAATTTAAGACAGCGAAATAGAGCCAGTTGAATCTCAGGAGGCTAAAAAAATTGAGTTTGAGTTTTGAAAGGTTATATTTTTTTATATGCAGATTTTTTTAACTCTGAAAAATTTAACTGAAAAATAAGTATTGAACATGGCATTGATCTATCTATCTGTCATGATGGGTTTCAGAAAAGCCCAGTATGCAGAACACCATGGAAACAGATGAAAAGTTTAACAAGTTTATTTGAACACAAGCACATGGAATTTACACAGGAACTGGTTCAGGCCTGGGGGCAGGTTCACTGGAGTCTGTGAGGATGACAGTTCAGTTAGATTGGNGACAAGTTTTTTTGGATAATCTAAATGTAATGCATATGTTAAGCCAAACAAGAGAAGAAGTGCATCAGCCTATCTGGGGAGACTTCTCACAACAATGTCACCTTCGACAAACTGGATGGTGCCAGTGGAGTTTTCAGTTGCCACAGAGAGGAGTGCAACAGGAGTGTCCTCAATGTCCGGATCATCTTCCCATTGCAAAATACACACAGAAACATGCAAAAAAAAAGCTAAAGGTAATAGCTATTATTCAAGAGACTGCATTTGGGTTCCTGCACTGGAATTACAGTACAGCTTCTCATTCAGAAATAAAATTAGTACACATGGAGTCATAAAGATATTTTCTCTTTATCTTGACTCTAAATCTCAGTTAAATGTTATTTTGGGATTTTTTTTCACAAGAACACAGGCCCGGATGTAAGCACTCTTAAGGGCCCTTCACATCAAACATGCAAAGCACAGGTGGCAAAAAAAAAGTTACATATGTAAATATGGTTCTATCAATCCCGGATGACAGCCAGAAGTGGTGCGTCAAGCACTGAATGATCACTCTTGCGCAGGTCGAGAATTAGTATCAACAAAGTCACCTGTGGCCTACCAGTGATCAGCGGAAGCCTATATGGGCACTAACACTGGTAGTTCAATCACTCAATCTTCTCGTGAGCCAGTGATACTAAGGGACCAAACGCTCTGGCTGTCATTCGGGATTCATAGAACCATAGTTACATACGTAACTTTCGTTCTATTTCATCCCTACTGATCGGGATGAAATACTTGATTAATGAAAGTGGTCGGCACAGACCATGAGGCCACCTCGCAGATGGACTCCAGCCCGGAAGAGGCTGCGAAACCAGATAAAAAGTTAAAAAACAATCAACTGGAATTTGTTTCCTAAAGACAAAACCCCCCAGACCAAATATAAGTGAAGTGGTGTATGCAGTTCAATGCAGGGAGGAATGCTCTGATCTTTATATTGGAGAAACCAAAAAACCTCTCCACAGATGCATGGCTCAACACAAAAGAAAAACCTCCTCGGGACAAGACTTGGCGGTAGATCTACACCTTATGGACAAAGACATCCTTTTGAGGACCAGAATGTTCACAAGTTAGGTGGTTTGAGAGGGTCGTGAAGGAAGCCATCTATGTTAAGAAAGAAAAGACCTTAAACAGAGCCAGTGGACTCAGATTTCAGTTTTCAAAAACTTATAATTCAGCGATCACTATCTTCACACCCCCTTACAGGGGAACAGAAAACCTTGCCTATTTAGCCAGGCTAACAATTCCCTTTAACGACCCCCCATTTCATAGATCTAGACAGATAACAGGTATTAAAGGCTAACAAAGAAACTAAATGACCCCCATTTCAAAGGGGCGGACCCGATACTCCGGTTCAATTTGCATGTTTTCTAAGCCAAAACACAGCGTTTTTTTGGTCCACTTTATAAACCCTCCAACTTAACGCTATATCTGACATTTTGATTTGAAAAAGCTTCCTTGATGGGAAGCGAACCGTCTTAAAACTTGAAACTTAAAACTTACATTTTTTTTTACCTTTGCCATTTCACTTTATTACACATAACTTCATTTCTGGACATCTATGGTTTGACTTCATGTCAACAGCACCTCTAGAAATATATTTTCTTGGAAAATGGTGTTTTCAATACTTTTTTTTTTTTACCCACTATAAAAGTTCAGAAAGGGCAGAGCCATGACAGTATACCCCCTATACATATATATATATATTTATATATATATAAGTGCATATATATATATATCCATCCATCTATTTTCTAACACGCTTACTCCCAAGTGGGGTCTATCTATCTGTCTATGGAAGTAAATCTGACTCAACTACAGAAAACTGAAATTAATAAATTCACCGTTGAGTTAGTGTTAGCTAGCATGACCGGCTCCGTGATGCCAGTTTTCCTTCCGTATGAGCGCCACAAGCAAAGAAAACGTAATGGGATTGGCTGGGTATTGGACACCACAATCCATTGCTAATGTCTGTGACCTGAAGTAACCCTTCACTTTTTACAATGAATTTAGATGCCGAATTTAAGACAGTGAAATAGAGCTAGTTGAATCTCGGGAGGCTGAAAATTTTTGAGAATTTTTTTTATATGCAGATTTTTTTAAACTTAAAAATAAGTATTGAAAATGTGATCACTTTGAAATAGTAATGTGAATTTTTAGCTTGAAGAGAAAATAACAAATGAAATTTCAACTGTGTAGAAATAATGACAATTAACTCCTTTTTAGGTAAAAAAAAATGTGTTCTGAATATATTTTAACACTGAAACAGTAAGTACAAACATGCAACATTTAAATTTCAGTGGCATTTTTTATTCAAATCTCAGCGACACAGATTTACTTCTATATCTATCTATCTACAGATTTAATTTCATCTATCTATCTATCTATCTATCTATCTATCTATCTATCTATCTATCTATCTATCTATCTATCTATCTATCTATCTATCTATCTAT
>NW_015151252.1:148624-150905 GCF_000732505.1 Cyprinodon variegatus | reverse complement strand
TTTTAAATTGATTTAAGCTATTATCTAGAGCATAACTGGTTGGATGTGCCATGTAAATGATCATTTTCTATAAAAAAAAATCACTGCAAAGTGGTGCAGTGGGTAGCACTGCTGCCTTGCAGCAAGAAGCTTTTGGTTCCCGGCAGGGGCGTCAGCTGACCCAATACTATACGGGGGCACAATAGGGCACCAAAAAAAAAAAAAAGCGAAAAAAAATGGCAAAAGTTTTTTGGGCAATTTTTTATTTAAAAAAAGCATGGGCATAGATAATAAATGCAAGCACGCAAGCAAATTTTTTATAGCACTAATATATTATTGTAAAGCGTCAGAAATAAATTGCTAGTTGCTGACAGATCTGTCAGCAACTAGAAATTCAAAACTGAAAATGTGCAACTGTGAAAGGAAAAAAAAAAACTCTACAACATACATGTCTGTGTTTATCATTTCTATTTTGGCCCATTGGTTTTTGGTTTGATGGTGATGATCCTATGAGGTGTGTATATCACAGCAAGAAAGATGGGAGAGCTGGATGTTCATTTTTCTAACAGTAAACGGTAGCATCTCTTCCAGTGGCGGCTATAAATTCAAAATAGACGTATACCAAAAACCAGTCAAACGTATACTGAGTTATCACACCAGTATATTTATATGAATGCCGACAACAAAAAACATTATAAAAACAAAACATAATTTCATGAACAGCTTCACATTTTGTACATAAATCTTGCCCTTCCTAGGCTTTGTAAAGGTAAATCTGTCTTTTGCATGGTCCAATATGATGTCACAACCGTAGAAAAATAATGTTCCAGTTTAATAATGGACAATCTATTGGTCAGCTTTATATTTTTAATATTTAAAAACTATTTAATTTCTGACAATGTGTTTATTTATGAGCAACTGTGCAAATTAACAAACATCTAGAAAAAGTAGACTATATTCTATTATTTTCCATGTGAATCCCAGATTGTTCATTCTTCTTTGCCTTTTCTAAAAAGTGCTAAGTAAAAAGTGAATCAGTCCTAAATGTCTTTATCCATGCTGGGTTAGATCCTGGAGTTTGAAAAAGGGGGCAGGGAAAGCAGAATAAAATGTAAGCCTAGTTTAATGCCTAGCCTTCTTGTGTCCTGGAAAAAGACGTTTCTTGCACCATTTCTTTCTCTCTCTCTCCAAAGGATCTCCAACTCCTGCGACTCAGCCTGTCAATCACCTGCAAAACGTCTGCTCTGTGGCGGGAGGTGGTGAGCAAATACACTTCCTGTCAGCTCGGGGTGCAGCTCTGGTGCTCTCCTATACCTTTGTATACCAGAGGAGCTACTGCGCATGGACAACTTTTAACGATAGTCAATGGGCAAAAATCTTTGCCCATTGACTCTGAAATGACACTTTACTAGTCATTAAAGATTAAATATTTATCTTGCACGTCTAAAACATATGTAGAGATATATTTCAAAATATTTAATGTTTTAGTTTAAAATTAAATTATAAAAAAAAGAAAATTATTTATTTTATGTCTTAATAAGGGTCATTGGGTGTGGAGCAGCGCCCTCTATTGGCTAGCCGGCACTGGTCCCGGCTTCATTTTTGCGAAGCTGTCGATTAATTGTGACTGGCTTATTTTGGAGAGTTCTCCTCCCTCAACTCCGCTGTGAGAACGGAGCTGTGAAAGCAGAAAATTAACTAATAAAAAAATCTGTGCCCCAGGCACCACACATCCACAATGGGGCACGTGCACTGTGAAAAGGGTCTGCCAACGCCGATGGTTCCCGGGGTCATGTCCAGGGTCTTTGAGTTTACAGTTCCCCCTTTGCATGTGTGGGTTCTCTCCAGGTATTCTGGCTTCCCCTACAGTCAGAAAACGTGACTGTTAGGTTAATAGGCTTATCTATATTATCCTTAGGCATGAGTGTGCATGACAGGTTTTTTTTTCTCTGTGTGATAGTTCTCTGTGAATTATCAGCTGTGCTACTGCCATCAACAACTTTGTTTATAGACGTTCAAGATCGGATCGGCCTGTTTTTCAGAGTAGTCCTGTTTCTCTGACTGTGACTGGCTGGATGTGCTCTCCTCCCGGTGTTGTGCCTGAACGCGTTCATTGAACGAAAGTTCATGAACTCGTTCATATTTTGGGCGAACGTGAACTGAACGTACTGTATTACTGCCTGATGAACGTTATTGTGAACTCGTTCATTCTGGTGTCTGTGAACGGCACGCTATCTCAGTTCAACTCCGGTCAATAGGTTGCCAGAGTCCTCCAGGCGAAACCCCGGCTAAATCACACCGT
>NW_015151252.1:144977-147737 GCF_000732505.1 Cyprinodon variegatus | reverse complement strand
AACTTTGAACTAGTTCACGTAGAAAGAGAACTTTCCCAACACTGCTCTCCTCATCCTCAGACATGGGAGTTGGCTCAGAGCTTGTCTGCCTGGCTGTCTGTTTCCTGGATGGGGCCGCCTGTGGAGCTGGTTTACAGTTGCCTTTTGTATCTCTGCTTCTTACTGTATGTTAGCTTCTGTCTCCTTGAACACCAGTTGGCCTCACCAGATGGTCACACACGCTGAGTCTGGTTCTGCTGGAGGTTTCTTCCTGTTAAAAGGGAGTTGTTTCCTCTCCACTGTGGCTACAAGCATGCTTAGTGTGAAGGATTGCCTTTGAGTCAATGAGTTGATGCAATCAACTGGTTTTCCTAAGACAGAAAACTTTGAATTAATTTGACTGTATCATCTGGTTGAACTGTAAAGTGCCTTGAGCTGCCATGTGTGGTTATTTGGCGCTTTATAAATAAACTGAATTGTTGCCCTACGATAGACCGACAACCAGGGTATATCCTGCCTCTTACCCAATGACAACTGGAGATAGGCACCATCACCCCTTGTAACCCCAGCAGGGATAAGAGACGTGTGATATGACTGTATTGGGTATAGGTGTGCAAATCTGTAAAGTGTGTCAGTCTCTGTCTATTTTAGATCTATGTGCATGTAGAAAACTATTCTGAATCAATTCTAAACCAGACCTTAATATAAAATGTTCTTACATTTTAAATAAAAATGTAAATGGGAAATCGTGTTTGCGGCACGATTGTGATATTTTTAAACACTTCAGTAGTATTGAAACGCCAAGATTATTCGAATTTACTGTGAAGCTCAACAAGAAGTGTGACCTAATGAGGCCTCGCTCGCAGCATTCACATGACTGGGGTGCACTCTAGACATTTTCCAGCGACACTTAGTGCAGACTTACTCACACCAAACATCATTTGCACTTCTGTCGCTGTTGTTTTACAAAAGTACATATTAAAATCATTTCAGGTGAGAACATTACACTTCTAAGCTTCACAATTAATTACATTAGTAACAGGAGGTGAAATGCAGTATGCTTCTGTTCCAGATTTAATTTGCATGCTCCCGTTCACCCCAAGTCCATAATTTCCTGGGTTGTTGTCAAGAACGTACTTTCCAAAACTATGTCCATACGCGCCTTCTTGAGAATTGAGAAACAGCAGATGTCTATGCTCTTCCCTCCAATTATACAGAGGATCTCATGGTACAAAATGGCCTCTGTCACAGCATCAGGCTTTTAAAAAAGTTGTTTTAAATTACCCCTAGATACACAGTTTCCTGTCCAAAGTCCCACACATACATGGACCAGCTGCTGCTTCATCACAGTCTACATTCCCGGTCACAGTCTACTGGTGATGTTTTATAGTATAGTCCACCTTGCAGCTCTGCACAAGTTGTTTTAGCATCCAGGGCTACAAAACTTCATGTAAAAGCTAACATTGAAGAGTTCGCTGCTGCACATTTATTACTTTTATGTTAATCCGTACTCGCACGCCGTTCAATTGCAGCTTGTCCTCAACTGCTTACGCCCACATTGCTTCGACAAAGTGGCAGAAACCATGGAATGAATCTCCAGTACCTTTGGTCATAAATTCACACCCTTTTGTCCATTCTGGGTTAAACAACATCCTGGTTTTGACAGTACACTGACTTTAATACTTAGCATCAGTAATTCTGATCCTTGTTTACTTTTCTAACCAATGACAAGCAGATCTTTATCTGTCACGCCGCCACTCCTAGCCAATCATCTGTTAGATCAGATAGTGATGCATTTTTGATGATTGGATATTGTGCTGCAGCCCAGCAAAAAGCTAAAAATAAAATAAAAATCTGCTCTACAAGCCTAGTGCCTCATAAAGGAGGACAAATACACGTCCGGCTGGATGAGGCACCGGACGCGGGACAGTGCAATGAAAATCCGGACTGTTCGCCCTAAAGCCGTCATCTGGCCACCCTACCCTCTACCTTGCTTTCGAACCTCTCTCCACCTGGCGGACTAATCCGATCTTCCTCTATTCAGCTTTGATCCTCTGCTGTTATGATCTAGTTAGTCTGAGCCAGCTGTAGCCTCTTTTAAGACATTAGCTTTATTTCCAAGTAGGCCTCTCTGAGCTGCCAATACCGTTCTCTGCTCTGAGTTACTAGCAGCAAGCTGCAAGCTCTACTTTGGTTCCTTTGCTCCAAAGGGTGGCATAGCTGGCCGGCTTATCCTGATTATGGATCTCTCTCTGCCTTATGTTCTCATCCTAGTTCCTAGAGATGTTACTAATTATGAGATGAGCTGATGCTTCGAGGAGTGTGTCTAGTAGTGGAGGGTTGTTTCAGTGAAGTGCATATCGAGGCTTGCTTCATTTAGTGGAGGGGCCAAAACTGATTACGTCCAAGCCATGCTACCCCACCACACCAAATGACCACTTCAAGAAGTGGTTCAGATAGCCCGTAAAACTTCGACAGGCATTAAACAGCCTCAGTACTCAGTCAAGATATGGGAGTTTGTAGGAGAGTTGCGGTCTCTTGGATAGAGAAACAATATTTACTAAGAATAGATTGGTTGGAACAACTTGGATAAAACAATTTTGGTTAGATTAAACAATACAACGGTCTGACCAAGCCACTGGTTTCAGTAGTATTTTTATTTATTTAGTATTATTGTTTTCTAAGAGACAGTAATGCAAGTGGTGTCAGTTGTAAGACATTGTATTTCAATCCAATAGTTGTTGGTTCAAGACCTGGTTTAAGCTTTTTTTTTTTTTTTTT
>NW_015151252.1:138163-143714 GCF_000732505.1 Cyprinodon variegatus | reverse complement strand
GGCTGCTTCAAATTCTTTCACTTTCAACTTAAAAGCACTTAAAGATAACTCAGTTAACTTCCAGTTTCTTTGTAAAATATTCCACTCAGAAGGAGCTGCGTAGCTAAAGGCTTTCTTCCCCAGTTCTGTTCGGGCAAAAGGAACAGTGAGCAACAGCTGATCGTTGGATCTCAGGGCATAAGAAGCCATGCTTTTCTGTGTAAGTAAGGTACAACTGTAAGAGGGCAGTAATCCAAGAAGGGCCTGGTAAATAAATGGGTAACAATGACACTGCCTTCTCGTAGAGAGGAAAGGCCATCCCACCTGAGAGTACAGGTCACAGTGATGTGTCATGGCTATACAGTTTGTGATGAACCTTAATGAAGCATCGTGATCAGAGTCCAACATTTGAAGAAATGAAGAAGTACCATTCTTATAAAAAAGGTCAAGACCGATAAAAATGTGGCAGAGACAAGACACTTTTTTACTCCACAAGAAAAAAAACATGTCTTATTACGAAAGAAGAAGCCCAGTTTAACTTTTAATTTCTTAACAAGTTTATTAATAAAAGGTTTGAAGGTGAGGGTGTCATCAATCACAATTCCAAGGTATTTATATTCATGTACCACCTCAATGACATTCCCTCCAGAGTGGACACTACTGAACGGGTTTGTGGTACCTTCTTATGATTTGAAAACAACATTAACTTTGTTTTGTCAGGATTAAGAAATAATTTAAGATTAATGAATGAATACTGTACAGCAACAGAGGCTTCTGTAGGGAATAAATAGCCTGTTCAAGAGATGACCCAAAGCAATAAATAATGGTATCATCAGCATAAAAATGCATATTAGCATCAGGGAAATTTTGCTCAACATTGTTGATGTATAAGATAAATAAGAGGGGGCCCAAAACAGAACTTTGTGGCACACCCTTGTGAACAGTAGCAAATTCAGAACAAAGCCCCTTACATTTATACACTGAGACCGGTTTTCTAGATTATTTGAAAACCAAGGAACCACATGCTCTGACAGGCCATTAAGAAGTAGCTTGCATTTTAAAATAGCATAGTCTACAGTGTCAAAAGCTTTTGAAAGATCAATAAAAAGTGAAGCACAGTTCTGTTTTTTATCAAGTGCTACAATTATATAATTTATCACCTTCACAGTAGCAGTATTAGTGCTGTTTTTTTTTCTGAAACCTGATTGATATTTAGCATATAACCCTTAACCAGTATTTTGGGCAATGTGACGAATTTGTATTGGATGGACACTTAACTTCCAACCGTATTACCACCAAAAACTGTGGAAAAACTAGGGTTAGGTAACTTCCTTTTTTTTCATCACTGCGCAATTTAACAAGCATATTCATTCTCTGCTTCAGCTGATTGCACTTAAATGATAGATTACAGTAAACCTTAAATGATCGTTCTTTTCTAATGCCCCTTTATGCAAAATAAAACCTTACAGAAGATTTTATTATACACAACAATCATTAACAATTTCAAAGAAAATCTCTGTTGTCCAGGAGATTTGTTGTTATGGGAGCTCTGACCAAAACAAACATGGACCAGGGGAAGGAGAAAGATTTGAGTCCACACAGAAAAAGAAAAAACAAAAGAAAAATGGAACAAGTGACAATTTAAATTGGTCGTCTTCATAATAACTGGCCGGTAGCCAGCTGTGGCTGGTGTAAGTCTAATTTATTTAATAAATATTGTAAAGATAGCTAAAAATATAAATAAAATTATTAATGGGGGGCTCAGTGAGATTTCCTTTCTGATGCAGGGTTCCTGCATCAGAAAAACAAAAAAAAAATTAGATGCTGTTTTCTCACATTCATCTGTTCAGCTCTGTCCATACATTTCCAACATGGCTGAGATCTATGTTTGACAAAAAATTACTTATTAAACTATTTGCATGTATAATTGGTCTTAGTTCTTCTTAGCCAAGCTAACTGGCATAGAGTTGTCTAGAAATGTTTCCTCAAAATCAAACATTTTTTTTTGTCTTTTCAATTTCACCTCTGCTCAAATTGTCACCCTTCAAACCCGCACTACTGACAAAGTGGGTCCTTGAAAAGGGTCTTAATTCACCAAGGAGTCTAGGACTAAAACACATGAAAACACCTCCTATGTATACCTTCAGGAACTTAATTATTGTGTCAATAGATGGCAGCAGAGACAATACACTTACTTAAAAGTGGATTCATGAGATCTAACACTGGAAATAACTAACAAATTGCACAATCAGCAAATGTTAATTAAAAGCCCAACACTGTTGTTTGCTAACCTTGAAAAGCCAGAAGCTTATGAAAATTTCAGTTTTGTGTTATAACACTAAGTAAGAATCTTCTACCATATTAGGAGATTAATGGCTTTACCAAATAGGGGAGTGGCGTCCTAATGGTTAGGGCATTGCAACTGGAATCTAGACGTTCTGACTTCAAGCTCCCACTGCTCGACCCTTAACCCCAATTACCACAAAACAACGTCAGAGATGTATGGTGAAGTCTCAAGAACATAGACTCTGGGTAGAGGAACATCACCAGCAGGGCTGCATACAGAGGAAACAAGTTCGCAGATTAGTTAAACAGGGTTCTCATCCAGTTTGACTCCCCTCACACTAGCCCCGTCCCTGTCCTCAACTCTCAACCCCCCCGGCCACCAGAGACCTACCCTCCCACTGACCGCCACTCTGACCTACCCCCTATCCACTCACATCCTCTGTCCTGCCTTTCTCCCCGCTCACAGTGACTTTGACGCAGGTGAGAGGCCAGCTGAAGAGAGTGAAACAGAGGAAAACTTCTGGACTGTGTGGCATCCCCCAAGGTTTTTGAGGAACTGTGCTGAAGAGCTCAGTGATATCCTCTGCTACATCTAAAACCTGAGCTTGGAAAACCTCCTGTTTGGTACTGGTACATAAAACGCCACAAGCCAAGGAACTGGCCCACTTTAGACCAGTCGCCCTTACCTCCCACCTGATGAAGACCATGAAGCACCTCATGCTAGCTCACCCACACACCATGGTGAGCTCCACTCTGGACCCGGTGCAGTTTGCTGACATCAGAGTGGAGTATGCCATCATTTACCTGTTGCAGCAGGCGCTTACCCACCTGGAGACCACCGGGAGCACAGTGAGAGTCATGTTCTTTGACTTGGACTTTGACACTTTCAACACCATCTGACCAGAGCTGCTGAGGGGGAAGCTGGAGGACGCTGGAGTGGACAGACATTTTGTTGCCTGGACCATTAACTACCCGAATGCCCTTAGTATGTGCGGCTGCATTGCGAGATGGCTGAATTGCTTTATAATATTTTTTGGCATTCATATAAATATACTGGTGTGTTCACTTAGTATACATTTAATTGGTTTTTGGTATACCTCTTTTTTGAATACATAGCCTCTGCCTGGAAAAACCCCCACCAACCGCCACAGATATAGATATGAATGTATGTATATACAAAAAGAGCGTGGATTGTGAATAGAGATGTTACAATTACATTGATGTACATCTGGATGTTGCTTGATTTTTTAGTGTGTTAAAATTTCAAAAACTTAAAATAAACACAAAAAAGCACAATGCTGAAATGTGCAATGGTTTAGTTAAGATAAAGTTAGTAAGAATACCCATTTTAATACTTTAATTCTTTATGCAAATTTAATTTAATTTATGCCAGTATCTCATGATCAGCAAGTTAGAGGGGTTTGTGCTTTTTGCTCTGTTGCTGCAACCGACACAATGCAAGCTCACTAGCTGGGAGCAAGATTACATTAAATGAAAATAATTGAAATCAACCAAGTTCAGAGGAGTAGCGAGAAACATTTTATAAGGGTAGCCAGGTAATAACCACTGAAGGGTGGTTGTGAGGGACCAAACTTAAATAAGGACAAAAGGTGTTCAAAAATTGAAAAAGTGCTTTCATTTAATTGTGTCAAAAATGGTTAGCAATGGCTCAAAAGCAATACAAAATAACTTAAACAAAAAATAACATGGATCTGGGCCCAACTTAACTGAGGTCAACTGAGGATCCAACTCAAACAAAAAATTGACCTGCAAACAAAGAACTAAAGGCTGCTTGAAAAGGGATGGAGTAACCCAAGTCTACCACATGAGGGAGGCATAACATAACAAAAGAACCAATAAATACAAAATTAACCATTCTATGAAACAAATAAAGCAAAACTAACTTTTACTTAGCAGAAACAATAATAAGTGAGTATTTAAGTGACAAACTAATTAAAAACAACTTAGAACAAGTCTCCCCCGTCAGTCTTTCAAAAATGGTATGCTCCAGGTTTCCTCCTCCAGCTGGTTTGCATCAGCAGCACCTCAAACAAAAGAACCAAACAAAAGAAGTGTAAATAAACCATTCAGACAGACATTAACTAAAGTTTGCACCCACTAGAAAATACCTGTCTAAAATAAATAACCAACTTAAACATAAATTGTAATATAATATAAAGCAAGAAAAAAAAAATACTAACACGACGTGGTGGTGGGAGGATCATCCACCACAGTGGCTGAAAGCAGTTCAGCACCAGAACCTTAGGGTCAATCTATACTGATCCAACAGAAAAATTAACAACCACAACATCCATATTTTCCAAATAAAGACAAACTATACTTTTCTACAGCCTTTGCTAACAAATAGACGCATATATTTAAACATCCATCTTGATAAAAGGTGTAGTGGATAAAGTTTTTTCAGGTTTGAGTTCTGGGTCGAACATCTTTTCCATTGTCATTACTTACCTACTTTCATCAATAATCATTCTGCATAAAATTAATATTTACAAGTAGTAATATCTACAAAAAATGTTTTGTATGTATAAAATTTTATTTAAGTTTTTATTAGAATAGGTATTTATGTATGATTTAACTGAAGACTGACTTGCATCTTCTTTTTACCACATATAACACAAAATTTAGTTCTGAAAAAAAAAGCATAAATTCTGTACTTATCATCTTTAATGTTAGTATATTGATGTGCAGAATTAACCACAGTGTTTTTGAAGTGGGCCCTGTACCGGTCTGTTGTGGTGAAGAGAGAGCTGAGCTAAAAAGCAAAGCTCTCGATTTACTGGTCGATCTACGTTCCTACCCTCATCTATGGTCATGAGCTTTGGGTCATGACTGAAAGAATGAGATCCCGGATAAAAGCGGCTGAAATGAGTTTTCTCCGTAGGGTGTCCGGGCTCTCCCTTAGAAATAGGGTGAGGAGCTCAGTCATCAGGGGAGGACTCAGAGTATAGCCGCTGCTCCTCCACATCGAGCGGAGCCAGTTGAGGTGGCTCGGGTATCTGATTAGGATGCCTCCTGGACGTCTCCCTGTTGAGTTGTTCCAGGCCCAGGGGGAGACCCAGGACACGTTGGAGGGACTATGTTTCTTGGCTGGCCTGGGAGCACCTTGGGATTCCCCCGGAGGAGTTTGCCCAAGTGGCTCGGGAGAGGGACGTCTGGGCCTCCCTACTGAAGGGAGAAGATGGATGGATGTTTTTGTTGTCAAGTAATTGATAATCTATAAAATTTAAATGTTTTGAATATTGAGAGTATTACTGTAGGGGTGGCC